>NW_027486964.1:0-18675 GCF_050908995.1 Andrena cerasifolii | reverse complement strand
TCTCGAAACACATGCGCCACTTCTCGCTCATTGATTTGCTCTCCGGAGACGTTACTTTGTGCCATCTCTTTCAACGGCATGATCTCCTGTTAAAAAGCGCAATTTGTGCATTCTGAAAATATTCGCAGGTTTTGGCCAATATATCAGGAGAACATGAAGTGGAATGAGGTATACTAAATTTCAGCTTCAAAGGCATCGCTTTAAAGTTGCTAATATGAGGCGCATTCCTTTCAAGAGGCGTTCGAAAATTCTGCGTCTCTTCGTTAAACAGTTACTGTCTCGAAACTTCTGCCCCACTTCTCGCTCACTGATTTGCTCTCCGGAGACGTTACTTTGTGCCATCCCTTTCGACGGCATGTTCTCCTGTTACAAAGCGCAATTTTGTGCGTTCTGAAAATTTTCGCCAGATTTTGGCCAATATATCATGAGAACATGAAGTGGAAAGAGGTATACTAAATTTCAGCTTCAAAGGCATCGCTTTAAAGTTGCTAATATGAGGCGCATTCCTTTCAAGAGGCGTTCGAAAATTCTGCGTCTCTTCGTTAAACAGGCACTGTCTCGAAACTTCTGCCCCACTTCTCGCGCACTGATTTGCTCTCCGGAGACGTTACTTTGTGCCATCCCTTTCGACGGCATGTTCTCCTGTTACAAAGCGCAATTTTGTGCGTTCTGAAAATTTTCGCCAGATTTTGGCCAATGTATCAGGAGAACATGAAGTGGAAAAAGGTACACTAAATTTCAGCTTCAAACGCATCGCCTTAAAGTTGGAAATAAGAGGCGGAGGACTTTCAAGAGGCGTTCGAAAATTCTGCGTCTCTTCGTTAAACAGTCACTGTCTCGAAACATCTGCGCCACTCCTCGCTCTTCGATTTGCTCTCCGGAGACGTTACTTTGTGCCATCTCTTTCAACGGCATGATCTCCTGTTACAAAGCGCAATTTTGTGCATTCTGAAAATTTTCGCCAGATTTTGGCCAATATATCATGAGAACATGAAGTGGAAAGAGGTATACTAAATTTCAGCTTCAAAGGCATCGCTTTAAAGTTGCTAATATGAGGCGCATTCCTTTCAAGAGGCGTTCGAAAATTCTGCGTCTCTTCGTTAAACAGTCACTGTCTCGAAACTTCTGCCCCACTTATCGCTCACTGATTTGCTCTCCGGAGACGTTACTTTGTGCCATCCCTTTCGACGGCATGTTCTCCTGTTACAAAGCGCAATTTTGTGCGTTCTGAAAATTTTCGCCAGATTTTGGCCAATATATCATGAGAACATGAAGTGGAAAGAGGTATACTAAATTTCAGCTCCAAATGCATCACCTTAAAGTTGCCAATAAGAGGCGCAGGCCTTTCAAGAGGGGTTCGAAAATTCTGCGTCTCTTCGTTATACAGTCACTGTCTCGAAACACATGCGCCACTTCCCGCTCATTGATTTGCTCTCCGGAGACGTTACTTTGTGCCATCTCTTTCAACGGCATGATCTCCTGTTAAAAAGCGCAATTTTGTGCATTCTGAAAATATTCGCAGGTTTTGGCCAATATATCAGGAGAACATGAAGTGGAATGAGGTATACTAAATTTCAGCTTCAAAGGCATCGCTTTAAAGTTGCTAATATGAGGCGCATTCCTTTCAAGAGGCGTTCGAAAATTCTGCGTCTCTTCGTTAAACAGTCACTGTCTCGAAACTTCTGCCCCACTTCTCGCTCACTGATTTGCTCTCCGGAGACGTTACTTTGTGCCATTCCTTTCGACGGCATGTTCTCCTGTTACAAAGCGCAATTTTGTGCGTTCTGAAAATTTTCGCCAGATTTTGGCCAATATATCATGAGAACATGAAGTGGAAAGAGGTATACTAAATTTCAGCTTCAAAGGCATCGCTTTAAAGTTGCTAATATGAGGCGCATTCCTTTCAAGAGGCGTTCGAAAATTCTGCGTCTCTTCGTTAAACAGGCACTGTCTCGAAACTTCTGCCCCACTTCTCGCGCACTGATTTGCTCTCCGGAGACGTTACTTTGTGCCATCCCTTTCGACGGCATGTTCTCCTGTTACAAAGCGCAATTTTGTGCGTTCTGAAAATTTTCGCCAGATTTTGGCCAATGTATCAGGAGAACATGAAGTGGAAAAAGGTACACTAAATTTCAGCTTCAAACGCATCGCCTTAAAGTTGGAAATAAGAGGCGGAGGACTTTCAAGAGGCGTTCGAAAATTCTGCGTCTCTTCGTTAAACAGTCACTGTCTCGAAACATCTGCGCCACTCCTCGCTCTTCGATTTGCTCTCCGGAGACGTTACTTTGTGCCATCTCTTTCAACGGCATGATCTCCTGTTACAAAGCGCAATTTTGTGCATTCTGAAAATTTTCGCCAGATTTTGGCCAATATATCATGAGAACATGAAGTGGAAAGAGGTATACTAAATTTCAGCTTCAAAGGCATCGCTTTAAAGTTGCTAATATGAGGCGCATTCCTTTCAAGAGGCGTTCGAAAATTCTGCGTCTCTTCGTTAAACAGTCACTGTCTCGAAACTTCTGCCCCACTTATCGCTCACTGATTTGCTCTCCGGAGACGTTACTTTGTGCCATCCCTTTCGACGGCATGTTCTCCTGTTACAAAGCGCAATTTTGTGCGTTCTGAAAATTTTCGCCAGATTTTGGCCAATATATCATGAGAACATGAAGTGGAAAGAGGTATACTAAATTTCAGCTCCAAATGCATCACCTTAAAGTTGCCAATAAGAGGCGCAGGCCTTTCAAGAGGGGTTCGAAAATTCTGCGTCTCTTCGTTATACAGTCACTGTCTCGAAACACATGCGCCACTTCCCGCTCATTGATTTGCTCTCCGGAGACGTTACTTTGTGCCATCTCTTTCAACGGCATGATCTCCTGTTAAAAAGCGCAATTTTGTGCATTCTGAAAATATTCGCAGGTTTTGGCCAATATATCAGGAGAACATGAAGTGGAATGAGGTATACTAAATTTCAGCTTCAAAGGCATCGCTTTAAAGTTGCTAATATGAGGCGCATTCCTTTCAAGAGGCGTTCGAAAATTCTGCGTCTCTTCGTTAAACAGTCACTGTCTCGAAACTTCTGCCCCACTTCTCGCTCACTGATTTGCTCTCCGGAGACGTTACTTTGTGCCATTCCTTTCGACGGCATGTTCTCCTGTTACAAAGCGCAATTTTGTGCGTTCTGAAAATTTTCGCCAGATTTTGGCCAATATATCATGAGAACATGAAGTGGAAAGAGGTATACTAAATTTCAGCTTCAAAGGCATCGCTTTAAAGTTGCTAATATGAGGCGCATTCCTTTCAAGAGGCGTTCGAAAATTCTGCGTCTCTTCGTTAAACAGGCACTGTCTCGAAACTTCTGCCCCACTTCTCGCGCACTGATTTGCTCTCCGGAGACGTTACTTTGTGCCATCCCTTTCGACGGCATGTTCTCCTGTTACAAAGCGCAATTTTGTGCGTTCTGAAAATTTTCGCCAGATTTTGGCCAATGTATCAGGAGAACATGAAGTGGAAAAAGGTACACTAAATTTCAGCTTCAAACGCATCGCCTTAAAGTTGGAAATAAGAGGCGGAGGACTTTCAAGAGGCGTTCGAAAATTCTGCGTCTCTTCGTTAAACAGTCACTGTCTCGAAACATCTGCGCCACTCCTCGCTCTTCGATTTGCTCTCCGGAGACGTTACTTTGTGCCATCTCTTTCAACGGCATGATCTCCTGTTACAAAGCGCAATTTTGTGCATTCTGAAAATTTTCGCCAGATTTTGGCCAATATATCATGAGAACATGAAGTGGAAAGAGGTATACTAAATTTCAGCTTCAAAGGCATCGCTTTAAAGTTGCTAATATGAGGCGCATTCCTTTCAAGAGGCGTTCGAAAATTCTGCGTCTCTTCGTTAAACAGTTACTGTCTCGAAACATCTGCGCCACTCCTCGCTCATTGATTTGCTCTCCGGAGACGTTACTTTGTGCCATCTCTTTCAACGGCATGATCTCCTGTTAAAAAGCTCAATTTTGTGCATTCTGAAAATATTCGCAGGTTTTGGCCAATATATCAGGAGAACATGAAGTGGAATGAGGTTTACTAAATTTCAGCTACAAAGGCATCGCCGTAAAGTTGCTAATAAGAGGCGCAGGACTTTCAAGATGCGTTCGAAAATTCTGCGTCTCTTCGTTAAACAGCCACTGTCTCGAAACATCTGCGCCACTTCTCGCTCTTTGATTTGCTCTCCGGAGACGTTACTTTGTGCCATCCCTTTCGACGGCATGTTCTCCTGTTACAAAGCCCAATTTTGTGCATTCTGAAAATTTTCGCCAAATTTTGGCCAATGTATCAGGAGAACATGAAGTGGAAAGAGGTATACTAAATTTCAGCTTCAAAGGCATCGCCTTAAAGTTGGAAATAAGAGGCGGAGGCCTTTCAAGAGGCGTTCGAAAATTCTGCGTCTCTTCGTTAAACAGTCACTGTCTCGAAACATCTGCGCCACTCCTCGCTCACTGATTTGCTCTCCGGAGACGTTACTTTGTGCCATCCCTTTCGACGGCATGTTCTCCTGTTACAAAGCGCAATTTTGTGCGTTCTGAAAATTTTCGCCAGATTTTGGCCAATATATCATGAGAACATGAAGTGGAAAGAGGTATACTAAATTTCAGCTTCAAAGGCATCGCTTTAAGTTGCTAATATGAGGCGCATTCCTTTCAAGAGGCGTTCGAAAATTCTGCGTCTCTTCGTTAAACAGTCACTGTCTCGAAACTTCTGCCCCACTTCTCGCTCACTGATTTGCTCTCGGGAAACGTTACTTTGTGCCATCCCTTTCGACGGCATGTTCTCCTGTTACAAAGCCCAATTTTGTGCATTCTGAAAATTTTCGCCAAATTTTGGCCAATGTATCAGGAGAACATGAAGTGGAAAGAGGTATACTAAATTTCAGCTTCAAAGGCATCGCCTTAAAGTTGGAAATAAGAGGCGGAGGCCTTTCAAGAGGCGTTCGAAAATTCTGCGTCTCTTCGTTAAACAGTCACTGTCTCGAAATATCTGCGCCACTCCTCGCTCTTCGATTTGATCTCCGGTGACGTTACTTTGTGCCACCTCTTTCGACGGCATGTTCTCCAGTTACAAAGCGCAATTTTGTGCATTCTGAAAATATTCGCCAGATTTTGGCCAATATATCATGAGAACATGAAGTGGAAAGAGGTATACTAAATTTCAGCTTCAAATGCATCGCCTTAAAGTTGCCAATAAGAGGCGCAGGCCATTCAAGAGGTGTTCGAAAATTTTGCGCCTCTTCGTTAAACAGTCACTGTCTCGAAACTTCTGCCCCACTTCTCGCGCACTGATTTGCTCTCCGGAGACGTTACTTTGTGCCATCCCTTTCGACGGCATGTTCTCCTGTTACAAAGCGCAATTTTGTGCGTTCTGAAAATTTTCGCCAGATTTTGGCCAATATATCATGAGAACATGAAGTGGAAAGTGGTATACTAAATTTCAGCTTCAAAGACATCGCTTTAAAGTTGCTAATATGAGGCGCATTCCTTTCAAGAGGCGTTCGAAAATTCTGCGTCTCTTCGTTAAACAGTCACTGTCTCGAAACTTCTGCCCCACTTCTCGCTCACTGATTTGCTCTCCGGAGACGTTACTTTGTGCCATCCCTTTCGACGGCATGTTCTCCTGTTACAAAGCGCAATTTTGTGCGTTCTGAAAATTTTCGCCAGATTTTGGCCAATATATCATGAGAACATGAAATGGAAAGAGGTATACTAAATTTCAGCTTCAAATGCATCACCTTAAAGTTGCCTATAAGAGGCGCAGGCCTTTCAAGAGGGGTTCGAAAATTCTGCGTCTCTTCGTTATACAGTCACTGTCTCGAAACACATGCGCCACTTCTCGCTCATTGATTTCCTCTCCGGAGACGTTACTTTGTGCCATCTCTTTCAACGGCATGATCTCCTGTTAAAAAGCGCAATTTTGTGCATTCTGAAAATATTCGCAGGTTTTGGCCAATATATCAGGAGAACATGAAGTGGAATGAGGTATACTAAATTTCAGCTTCAAATGCATCACCTTAAAGTTGCCAATAAGAAGCGCAGGCCTTTCAAGAGGGGTTCGAAAATTCTGCGTCTCTTCGTTATACAGTCACTGTCTCGAAACACATGCGCCACCTCTCGCTCATTGATTTGCTCTCCGGAGACGTTACTTTGTGCCATCTCTTTCAACGGCATGATCTCCTGTTAAAAAGCGCAATTTTGTGCATTCTGAAAATATTCGCAGGTTTTGGCCAATATATCAGGAGAACATGAAGTGGAATGAGGTATACTAAATTTCAGCTACAAAGGCATCGCCGTAAAGTTGCTAATAAGAGGCGCAGGCCTTTCAAGATGCGTCCGAAAATTCTGCGTCTCTTCGTTAAACAGTCACTGTCTCGAAACATCTGCGCCACTTCTCGCTCTTTGATTTGCTCTCCGGAGACGTTACTTTGTGCCATCCCTTTCGACGACATGTTCTCCTGTTACAAAGCCCAATTTTGTGCATTCTTAAAATTTTGGCCAAATTTTGGCCAATGTATGAGGAGAACATGAAGTGGAAAGAGGTACACTAAATTTCAGCTTCAAAGGCATCGCTTTAAAGTTGCTAATATGAGGCGCATTCCTTTCAAGAGGCGTTCGAAAATTCTGCGTCTCTTCGTTAAACAGTCACTGTCTCGAAACTTCTGCCCCACTTCTCGCGCACTGATTTGCTCTCCGGAGACGTTACTTTGTGCCATCCCTTTCGACGGCATGTTCTCCTGTTACAAAGCGCAATTTTGTGCGTTCTGAAAATTTTCGCCGGATTTTGGCCAATGTATCAGGAGAACATGAAGTGGAAAAAGGTACTCTAAATTTCAGCTTCAAACGCATCGCCTTAAAGTTGGAAATAAGAGGCGGAGGCCTTTCAAGAGGCGTTCGAAAATTCTGCGTCTCTTCGTTAAACAGTCACTGTCTCGAAACATCTGCGCCACTCCTCGCTCTTCGATTTGCTCTCCGGAGACGTTACTTTGTGCCATCTCTTTCAACGGCATGATCTCCTGTTACAAAGCGCAATTTTGTGCATTCTGAAAATATTCTCCAGATTTTGGCCAATATATCATGAGAACATGAAGTGGAAAGAGGTATACTAAATTTCAGCTTCAAATGCATCACCTTAAAGTTGCCAATAAGAGGCGCAGGCCTTTCAAGAGGGGTTCGAAAATTCTGCGTCTCTTCGTTATACAGTCACTGTCTCGAAACTTCTGCCCCACTTCTCGCGCACTGATTTGCTCTCCGGAGACGTTACTTTGTGCCATCCCTTTCGACGGCATGTTCTCCTGTTACAAAGCGCAATTTTGTGCGTTCTGAAAATTTTCGCCAGATTTTGGCCAATATATCATGAGAACATGAAGTGGAAAGAGGTATACTAAATTTCAGCTTCAAAGGCATCGCTTTAAAGTTGCTAATATGAGGCGCATTCCTTTCAAGAGGCGTTCGAAAATTCTGCGTCTCTTCGTTAAACAGTCACTGTCTCGAAACTTCTGCCCCACTTCTCGCTCACTGATTTGCTCTCCGGAGTCGTTACTTTGTGCCATCCCTTTCGACGGCATGTTCTCCTGTTAAAAGCGCAATTTTGTGCATTCTGAAAATATTCGCAGGTTTTGGCCAATATATCAGGAGAACATGAAGTGGAATGAGGTATACTAAATTTCAGCTACAAAGGCATCGCCGTAAAGTTGCTAATAAGAGGCGCAGTCCTTTGAAGATGCGTTCGAAAATTCTGCGTCTCTTCGTTAAACAGTCACTGTCTCGAAACATCTGCGGCACTTCTCGCTCTTTGATTTGCTCTCCGGAGACGTTACTTTGTGCCATCCCTTTCGACGGCATGTTCTCCTGTTACAAAGCCCAATTTTGTGCATTCTGAAAATTTTGGCCAAATTTTGGCCAATGTATGAGGAGAACATGAAGTGGAAAGAGGTACACTAAATTTCAGCTTCAAAGGCATCGCTTTAAAGTTGCTAATATGAGGCGCATTCCTTTCAAGAGGCGTTCGAAAATTCTGCGTCTCTTCGTTAAACAGTCACTGTCTCGAAACTTCTGCCCCACTTCTCGCTCACTGATTTGCTCTCGGGAAACGTTACTTTGTGCCATCCCTTTCGACGGCATGTTCTCCTGTTACAAAGCCCAATTTTGTGCATTCTGAAAATTTTCGCCAAATTTTGGCCAATGTATCAGGAGAACATGAAGTGGAAAGAGGTATACTAAATTTCAGCTTCAAAGGCATCGCCTTAAAGTTGGAAATAAGAGGCGGAGGCCTTTCAAGAGGCGTTCGAAAATTCTGCGTCTCTTCGTTAAACAGTCACTGTCTCGAAATATCTGCGCCACTCCTCGCTCTTCGATTTGATCTCCGGTGACGTTACTTTGTGCCACCTCTTTCGACGGCATGTTCTCCAGTTACAAAGCGCAATTTTGTGCATTCTGAAAATATTCGCCAGATTTTGGCCAATATATCATGAGAACATGAAGTGGAAAGAGGTATACTAAATTTCAGCTTCAAATGCATCGCCTTAAAGTTGCCAATAAGAGGCGCAGGCCATTCAAGAGGTGTTCGAAAATTTTGCGCCTCTTCGTTAAACAGTCACTGTCTCGAAACTTCTGCCCCACTTCTCGCGCACTGATTTGCTCTCCGGAGACGTTACTTTGTGCCATCCCTTTCGACGGCATGTTCTCCTGTTACAAAGCGCAATTTTGTGCGTTCTGAAAATTTTCGCCAGATTTTGGCCAATATATCATGAGAACATGAAGTGGAAAGTGGTATACTAAATTTCAGCTTCAAAGGCATCGCTTTAAAGTTGCTAATATGAGGCGCATTCCTTTCAAGAGGCGTTCGAAAATTCTGCGTCTCTTCGTTAAACAGTCACTGTCTCGAAACTTCTGCCCCACTTCTCGCTCACTGATTTGCTCTCCGGAGACGTTACTTTGTGCCATCCCTTTCGACGGCATGTTCTCCTGTTACCAAAGCGCAATTTTGTGCGTTCTGAAAATTTTCGCCAGATTTTGGCCAATATATCATGAGAACATGAAATGGAAAGAGGTATACTAAATTTCAGCTTCAAATGCATCACCTTAAAGTTGCCTATAAGAGGCGCAGGCCTTTCAAGAGGGGTTCGAAAATTCTGCGTCTCTTCGTTATACAGTCACTGTCTCGAAACACATGCGCCACTTCTCGCTCATTGATTTCCTCTCCGGAGACGTTACTTTGTGCCATCTCTTTCAACGGCATGATCTCCTGTTAAAAAGCGCAATTTTGTGCATTCTGAAAATATTCGCAGGTTTTGGCCAATATATCAGGAGAACATGAAGTGGAATGAGGTATACTAAATTTCAGCTTCAAATGCATCACCTTAAAGTTGCCAATAAGAGGCGCAGGCCTTTCAAGAGGGGTTCGAAAATTCTGCGTCTCTTCGTTATACAGTCACTGTCTCGAAACACATGCGCCACTTCTCGCTCTTTGATTTGCTCTCCGGAGACGTTACTTTGTGCCATCCCTTTCGACGACATGTTCTCCTGTTACAAAGCCCAATTTTGTGCATTCTTAAAATTTTGGCCAAATTTTGGCCAATGTATGAGGAGAACATGAAGTGGAAAGAGGTACACTAAATTTCAGCTTCAAAGGCATCGCTTTAAAGTTGCTAATATGAGGCGCATTCCTTTCAAGAGGCGTTCGAAAATTCTGCGTCTCTTCGTTAAACAGTCACTGTCTCGAAACTTCTGCCCCACTTCTCGCGCACTGATTTGCTCTCCGGAGACGTTACTTTGTGCCATCCCTTTCGACGGCATGTTCTCCTGTTACAAAGCGCAATTTTGTGCGTTCTGAAAATTTTCGCCGGATTTTGGCCAATGTATCAGGAGAACATGAAGTGGAAAAAGGTACTCTAAATTTCAGCTTCAAACGCATCGCCTTAAAGTTGGAAATAAGAGGCGGAGGCCTTTCAAGAGGCGTTCGAAAATTCTGCGTCTCTTCGTTAAACAGTCACTGTCTCGAAACATCTGCGCCACTCCTCGCTCTTCGATTTGCTCTCCGGAGACGTTACTTTGTGCCATCTCTTTCAACGGCATGATCTCCTGTTACAAAGCGCAATTTTGTGCATTCTGAAAATATTCTCCAGATTTTGGCCAATATATCATGAGAACATGAAGTGGAAAGAGGTATACTAAATTTCAGCTTCAAATGCATCACCTTAAAGTTGCCAATAAGAGGCGCAGGCCTTTCAAGAGGGGTTCGAAAATTCTGCGTCTCTTCGTTATACAGTCACTGTCTCGAAACTTCTGCCCCACTTCTCGCGCACTGATTTGCTCTCCGGAGACGTTACTTTGTGCCATCCCTTTCGACGGCATGTTCTCCTGTTACAAAGCGCAATTTTGTGCGTTCTGAAAATTTTCGCCAGATTTTGGCCAATATATCATGAGAACATGAAGTGGAAAGAGGTATACTAAATTTCAGCTTCAAAGGCATCGCTTTAAAGTTGCTAATATGAGGCGCATTCCTTTCAAGAGGCGTTCGAAAATTCTGCGTCTCTTCGTTAAACAGTCACTGTCTCGAAACTTCTGCCCCACTTCTCGCTCACTGATTTGCTCTCCGGAGTCGTTACTTTGTGCCATCCCTTTCGACGGCATGTTCTCCTGTTAAAAAGCGCAATTTTGTGCATTCTGAAAATATTCGCAGGTTTTGGCCAATATATCAGGAGAACATGAAGTGGAATGAGGTATACTAAATTTCAGCTACAAAGGCATCGCCGTAAAGTTGCTAATAAGAGGCGCAGTCCTTTGAAGATGCGTTCGAAAATTCTGCGTCTCTTCGTTAAACAGTCACTGTCTCGAAACATCTGCGGCACTTCTCGCTCTTTGATTTGCTCTCCGGAGACGTTACTTTGTGCCATCCCTTTCGACGGCATGTTCTCCTGTTACAAAGCCCAATTTTGTGTATTCTGAAAATTTTGGCCAAATTTTGGCCAATGTATGAGGAGAACATGAAGTGGAAAGAGGTACACTAAATTTCAGCTTCAAAGGCATCGCTTTAAAGTTGCTAATATGAGGCGCATTCCTTTCAAGAGGCGTTCGAAAATTCTGCGTCTCTTCGTTAAACAGTCACTGTCTCGAAACTTCTGCCCCACTTCTCGCTCACTGATTTGCTCTCGGGAAACGTTACTTTGTGCCATCCCTTTCGACGGCATGTTCTCCTGTTACAAAGCCCAATTTTGTGCATTCTGAAAATTTTCGCCAAATTTTGGCCAATGTATCAGGAGAACATGAAGTGGAAAGAGGTATACTAAATTTCAGCTTCAAAGGCATCGCCTTAAAGTTGGAAATAAGAGGCGGAGGCCTTTCAAGAGGCGTTCGAAAATTCTGCGTCTCTTCGTTAAACAGTCACTGTCTCGAAATATCTGCGCCACTCCTCGCTCTTCGATTTGATCTCCGGTGACGTTACTTTGTGCCACCTCTTTCGACGGCATGTTCTCCAGTTACAAAGCGCAATTTTGTGCATTCTGAAAATATTCGCCAGATTTTGGCCAATATATCATGAGAACATGAAGTGGAAAGAGGTATACTAAATTTCAGCTTCAAATGCATCGCCTTAAAGTTGCCAATAAGAGGCGCAGGCCATTCAAGAGGTGTTCGAAAATTTTGCGCCTCTTCGTTAAACAGTCACTGTCTCGAAACTTCTGCCCCACTTCTCGCGCACTGATTTGCTCTCCGGAGACGTTACTTTGTGCCATCCCTTTCGACGGCATGTTCTCCTGTTACAAAGCGCAATTTTGTGCGTTCTGAAAATTTTCGCCAGATTTTGGCCAATATATCATGAGAACATGAAGTGGAAAGTGGTATACTAAATTTCAGCTTCAAAGGCATCGCTTTAAAGTTGCTAATATGAGGCGCATTCCTTTCAAGAGGCGTTCGAAAATTCTGCGTCTCTTCGTTAAACAGTCACTGTCTCGAAACTTCTGCCCCACTTCTCGCTCACTGATTTGCTCTCCGGAGACGTTACTTTGTGCCATCCCTTTCGACGGCATGTTCTCCTGTTACAAAGCGCAATTTTGTGCGTTCTGAAAATTTTCGCCAGATTTTGGCCAATATATCATGAGAACATGAAATGGAAAGAGGTATACTAAATTTCAGCTTCAAATGCATCACCTTAAAGTTGCCTATAAGAGGCGCAGGCCTTTCAAGAGGGGTTCGAAAATTCTGCGTCTCTTCGTTATACAGTCACTGTCTCGAAACACATGCGCCACTTCTCGCTCATTGATTTCCTCTCCGGAGACGTTACTTTGTGCCATCTCTTTCAACGGCATGATCTCCTG
The DNA here is from genome assembly GCF_050908995.1 of Andrena cerasifolii. Lineage (NCBI taxonomy): Eukaryota > Metazoa > Arthropoda > Insecta > Hymenoptera > Andrenidae > Andrena > Andrena cerasifolii. The sequence goes on along the minus strand of NW_027486964.1, from coordinate 6,321 downwards.
TTAAAAAGCGCAATTTTGTGCATTCTGAAAATATTCGCAGGTTTTGGCCAATATATCAGGAGAACATGAAGTGGAATGAGGTATACTAAATTTCAGCTTCAAATGCATCACCTTAAAGTTGCCAATAAGAGGCGCAGGCCTTTCAAGAGGGGTTCGAAAATTCTGCGTCTCTTCGTTATACAGTCACTGTCTCGAAACACATGCGCCACCTCTCGCTCATTGATTTGCTCTCCGGAGACGTTACTTTGTGCCATCTCTTTCAACGGCATGATCTCCTGTTAAAAAGCGCAATTTTGTGCATTCTGAAAATATTCGCAGGTTTTGGCCAATATATCAGGAGAACATGAAGTGGAATGAGGTATACTAAATTTCAGCTACAAAGGCATCGCCGTAAAGTTGCTAATAAGAGGCGCAGGCCTTTCAAGATGCGTTCGAAAATTCTGCGTCTCTTCGTTAAACAGTCACTGTCTCGAAACATCTGCGCCACTTCTCGCTCTTTGATTTGCTCTCCGGAGACGTTACTTTGTGCCATCCCTTTCGACGACATGTTCTCCTGTTACGAAGCCCAATTTTGTGCATTCTTAAAATTTTGGCCAAATTTTGGCCAATGTATGAGGAGAACATGAAGTGGAAAGAGGTACACTAAATTTCAGCTTCAAAGGCATCGCTTTAAAGTTGCTAATATGAGGCGCATTCCTTTCAAGAGGCGTTCGAAAATTCTGCGTCTCTTCGTTAAACAGTCACTGTCTCGAAACTTCTGCCCCACTTCTCGCGCACTGATTTGCTCTCCGGAGACGTTACTTTGTGCCATCCCTTTCGACGGCATGTTCTCCTGTTACAAAGCGCAATTTTGTGCGTTCTGAAAATTTTCGCCGGATTTTGGCCAATGTATCAGGAGAACATGAAGTGGAAAAAGGTACTCTAAATTTCAGCTTCAAACGCATCGCCTTAAAGTTGGAAATAAGAGGCGGAGGCCTTTCAAGAGGCGTTCGAAAATTCTGCGTCTCTTCGTTAAACAGTCACTGTCTCGAAACATCTGCGCCACTCCTCGCTCTTCGATTTGCTCTCCGGAGACGTTACTTTGTGCCATCTCTTTCAACGGCATGATCTCCTGTTACAAAGCGCAATTTTGTGCATTCTGAAAATATTCTCCAGATTTTGGCCAATATATCATGAGAACATGAAGTGGAAAGAGGTATACTAAATTTCAGCTTCAAATGCATCACCTTAAAGTTGCCAATAAGAGGCGCAGGCCTTTCAAGAGGGGTTCGAAATTCTGCGTCTCTTCGTTATACAGTCACTGTCTCGAAACTTCTGCCCCACTTCTCGCGCACTGATTTGCTCTCCGGAGACGTTACTTTGTGCCATCCCTTTCGACGGCATGTTCTCCTGTTACAAAGCGCAATTTTGTGCGTTCTGAAAATTTTCGCCAGATTTTGGCCAATATATCATGAGAACATGAAGTGGAAAGAGGTATACTAAATTTCAGCTTCAAAGGCATCGCTTTAAAGTTGCTAATATGAGGCGCATTCCTTTCAAGAGGCGTTCGAAAATTCTGCGTCTCTTCGTTAAACAGTCACTGTCTCGAAACTTCTGCCCCACTTCTCGCTCACTGATTTGCTCTCCGGAGTCGTTACTTTGTGCCATCCCTTTCGACGGCATGTTCTCCTGTTAAAAAGCGCAATTTTGTGCATTCTGAAAATATTCGCAGGTTTTGGCAATATATCAGGAGAACATGAAGTGGAATGAGGTATACTAAATTTCAGCTTCAAATGCATCACCTTAAAGTTGCCAATAAGACGCGCAGGCCTTTCAAGAGGGGTTCGAAAATTCTGCGTCTCTTCGTTATACAGTCACTGTCTCGAAACTTCTGCCCCACTTCTCGCGCACTGATTTGCTCTCCGGAGACGTTACTTTGTGCCATCCCTTTCGACGGCATGTTCTCCTGTTACAAAGCGCAATTTTGTGCGTTCTGAAAATTTTCGCCAGATTTTGGCCAATATATCATGAGAACATGAAGTGGAAAGAGGTATACTAAATTTCAGCTTCAAATGCATCACCTTAAAGTTGCCAATAAGAGGCGCAGGCCTTTCAAGAGGGGTTCGAAAATTCTGCGTCTCTTCGTTATACAGTCACTGTCTCGAAACACATGCGCCACTTCTCGCTCATTGATTTTGCTCTCCGGAGACGTTACTTTGTGCCATCTCTTTCAACGGCATGATCTCCTGTTAAAAGCGCAATTTTGTGCATTCTGAAAATATTCGCAGGTTTTGGCCAATATATCAGGAGAACATGAAGTGGAATGAGGTATACTAAATTTCAGCTTCAAAGGCATCGCCGTAAAGTTGCTAATAAGAGGCGCAGGCCTTTCAAGATGCGTTCGAAAATTCTGCGTCTCTTCGTTAAACAGTCACTGTCTCGAAACATCTGCGCCACTTCTCGCTCTTTGATTTGCTCTCCGGAGACGTTACTTGGTGCCATCTCTTTCAACGGCATGATCTCCTGTTAAAAAGCGCAATTTTGTGCATTCTGAAAATATTCGCAGGTTTTGGCCAATATATCAGGAGAACATGAAGTGGAATGAGGTATACTAAATTTCAGCTTCAAAGGCATCGCTTTAAAGTTGCTAATATGAGGCGCATTCCTTTCAAGAGGCGTTCGAAAATTCTGCGTCTCTTCGTTAAACAGTCACTGTCTCGAAACTTCTGCCCCACTTCTCGCTCACTGATTTGCTCTCCGGAGTCGTTACTTTGTGCCATCCCTTTCGACGGCATGTTCTCCTGTTAAAAAGCGCAATTTTGTGCATTCTGAAAATATTCGCAGGTTTTGGCCAATATATCAGGAGAACATGAAGTGGAATGAGGTATACTAAATTTCAGCTACAAAGGCATCGCCGTAAAGTTGCTAATAAGAGGCGCAGTCCTTTGAAGATGCGTTCGAAAATTCTGCGTCTCTTCGTTAAACAGTCACTGTCTCGAAACATCTGCGGCACTTCTCGCTCTTTGATTTGCTCTCCGGAGACGTTACTTTGTGCCATCCCTTTCGACGGCATGTTCTCCTGTTACAAAGCCCAATTTTGTGTATTCTGAAAATTTTGGCCAAATTTTGGCCAATGTATGAGGAGAACATGAAGTGGAAAGAGGTACACTAAATTTCAGCTTCAAAGGCATCGCTTTAAAGTTGCTAATATGAGGCGCATTCCTTTCAAGAGGCGTTCGAAAATTCTGCGTCTCTTCGTTAAACAGTCACTGTCTCGAAACTTCTGCCCCACTTCTCGCGCACTGATTTGCTCTCCGGAGACGTTACTTTGTGCCATCCCTTTCGACGGCATGTTCTCCTGTTACAAAGCGCAATTTTGTGCGTTCTGAAAATTTTCGCCAGATTTTGGCCAATATATCATGAGAACATGAAGTGGAAAGTGGTATACTAAATTTCAGCTTCAAAGGCATCGCTTTAAAGTTGCTAATATGAGGCGCAGGCCTTTCAAGAGGGGTTCGAAAATTCTGCGTCTCTTCGTTATACAGTCACTGTCTCGAAACACATGCGCCACTTCTCGCTCATTGATTTCCTCTCCGGAGACGTTACTTTGTGCCATCTCTTTCAACGGCATGATCTCCTGTTAAAAGCGCAATTTTGTGCATTCTGAAAATATTCGCAGGTTTTGGCCAATATATCAGGAGAACATGAAGTGGAATGAGGTATACTAAATTTCAGCTTCAAATGCATCACCTTAAAGTTGCCAATAAGAGGCGCAGGCCTTTCAAGAGGGGTTCGAAATTCTGCGTCTCTTCGTTATACAGTCACTGTCTCGAAACACATGCGCCACCTCTCGCTCATTGATTTGCTCTCCGGAGACGTTACTTTGTGCCATCTCTTTCAACGGCATGATCTCCTGTTAAAAAGCGCAATTTTGTGCATTCTGAAAATATTCGCAGGTTTTGGCCAATATATCAGGAGAACATGAATTGGAATGAGGTATACTAAATTTCAGCTACAAAGGCATCGCCGTAAAGTTGCTAATAAGAGGCGCAGGCCTTTCAAGATGCGTTCGAAAATTCTGCGTCTCTTCGTTAAACAGTCACTGTCTCGAAACATCTGCGCCACTTCTCGCTCTTTGATTTGCTCTCCGGAGACGTTACTTTGTGCCATCCCTTTCGACGACATGTTCTCCTGTTACGAAGCCCAATTTTGTGCATTCTTAAAATTTTGGCCAAATTTTGGCCAATGTATGAGGAGAACATGAAGTGGAAAGAGGTACACTAAATTTCAGCTTCAAAGGCATCGCTTTAAAGTTGCTAATATGAGGCGCATTCCTTTCAAGAGGCGTTCGAAAATTCTGCGTCTCTTCGTTAAACAGTCACTGTCTCGAAACTTCTGCCCCACTTCTCGCGCACTGATTTGCTCTCCGGAGACGTTACTTTGTGCCATCCCTTTCGACGGCATGTTCTCCTGTTACAAAGCGCAATTTTGTGCGTTCTGAAAATTTTCGCCGGATTTTGGCCAATGTATCAGGAGAACATGAAGTGGAAAAAAGGTACTCTAAATTTCAGCTTCAAACGCATCGCCTTAAAGTTGGAAATAAGAGGCGGAGGCCTTTCAAGAGGCGTTCGAAAATTCTGCGTCTCTTCGTTAAACAGTCACTGTCTCGAAACATCTGCGCCACTCCTCGCTCTTCGATTTGCTCTCCGGAGACGTTACTTTGTGCCATCTCTTTCAACGGCATGATCTCCTGTTACAAAGCGCAATTTTGTGCATTCTGAAAATATTCTCCAGATTTTGGCCAATATATCATGAGAACATGAAGTGGAAAGAGGTATACTAAATTTCAGCTTCAAATGCATCACCTTAAAGTTGCCAATAAGAGGCGCAGGCCTTTCAAGAGGGGTTCGAAAATTCTGCGTCTCTTCGTTATACAGTCACTGTCTCGAAACTTCTGCCCCACTTCTCGCGCACTGATTTGCTCTCCGGAGACGTTACTTTGTGCCATCCCTTTCGACGGCATGTTCTCCTGTTACAAAGCGCAATTTTGTGCGTTCTGAAAATTTTCGCCAGATTTTGGCCAATATATCATGAGAACATGAAGTGGAAAGAGGTATACTAAATTTCAGCTTCAAAGGCATCGCTTTAAAGTTGCTAATATGAGGCGCATTCCTTTCAAGAGGCGTTCGAAAATTCTGCGTCTCTTCGTTAAACAGTCACTGTCTCGAAACTTCTGCCCCACTTCTCGCTCACTGATTTGCTCTCCGGAGTCGTTACTTTGTGCCATCCCTTTCGACGGCATGTTCTCCTGTTAAAAAGCGCAATTTTGTGCATTCTGAAAATATTCGCAGGTTTTGGCCAATATATCAGGAGAACATGAAGTGGAATGAGGTATACTAAATTTCAGCTTCAAATGCATCACCTTAAAGTTGCCAATAAGAGGCGCAGGCCTTTCAAGAGGGGTTCGAAAATTCTGCGTCTCTTCGTTATACAGTCACTGTCTCGAAACTTCTGCCCACTTCTCGCGCACTGATTTGCTCTCCGGAGACGTTACTTTGTGCCATCCCTTTCGACGGCATGTTCTCCTGTTACAAAGCGCAATTTTGTGCGTTCTGAAAATTTTCGCCAGATTTTGGCCAATATATCATGAGAACATGAAGTGGAAAGAGGTATACTAAATTTCAGCTTCAAATGCATCACCTTAAAGTTGCCAATAAGAGGCGCAGGCCTTTCAAGAGGGGTTCGAAAATTCTGCGTCTCTTCGTTATACAGTCACTGTCTCGAAACACATGCGCCACTTCTCGCTCATTGATTTGCTCTCCGGAGACGTTACTTTGTGCCATCTCTTTCAACGGCATGATCTCCTGTTAAAAAGCGCAATTTTGTGCATTCTGAAAATATTCGCAGGTTTTGGCCAATATATCAGGAGAACATGAAGTGGAATGAGGTATACTAAATTTCAGCTTCAAAGGCATCGCCGTAAAGTTGCTAATAAGAGGCGCAGGCCTTTCAAGATGCGTTCGAAAATTCTGCGTCTCTTCGTTAAACAGTCACTGTCTCGAAACATCTGCGCCACTTCTCGCTCTTTGATTTGCTCTCCGGAGACGTTACTTGGTGCCATCTCTTTCAACGGCATGATCTCCTGTTAAAAGCGCAATTTTGTGCATTCTGAAAATATTCGCAGGTTTTGGCCAATATATCAGGAGAACATGAAGTGGAATGAGGTATACTAAATTTCAGCTTCAAAGGCATCGCTTTAAAGTTGCTAATATGAGGCGCATTCCTTTCAAGAATCGTTCGAAAATTCTGCGTCTCTTCGTTAAACAGTCACTGTCTCGAAAC
>NW_027486963.1:12500-18680 GCF_050908995.1 Andrena cerasifolii | reverse complement strand
CAACGAACCAACGAACCAACGAACCAACGAACCAACGAACCAACGAACCAACGAACCAACGAACCAACGAACCAACGAACCAACGAACCAACGAACCAACGAACCAACGAACCAACGAACCAACGAACCAACGAACCAACGAAACAATGAACCAACGAACCAACGAACAAACGAAAAAACGACAAAACGAACAAACGAACAAACGAACAAACGAACAAACGAATAAATGAACAAACGAACAAACGAACAATCGAACAATCGAACAAACGAACAAATGAACAAACGAACAAACGAACAATCGAACAAAGAGACAAAGAAACAAAGAAACAAAGAAACAAAGAAAAAACGAACCAACGAACCAACGAACCAACGAACCAACGAACCAACGAACCAACGAACCAACGAACCAACGAACCAACGAACCAACGAACCAACGAACCAACGAACCAACGAACCAACGAACCAACGAACCAACGAACCAACGAAACAACGAACCAACGAACCAACGAACCAACGAACCAACGAACCAACGAACCAACGAACCAACGAACAAACGAACAAACGAATAAACGAACAAACGAACAAACGAACAAACGAACAAACGAACAAACGAACAAACGAACAATCGAACAAACGAACAAACGAACCAACGAACCAACGAACCAACGAAACAACGAACCAACGAACCAACGAACCAACGAACCAACGAACCAACGAACCAACGAAACAACGAACCAACGAACCAACGAACCAACGAAACAACGAACCAACGAACCAACGAACAAACGAAAAAACGACAAAACGAACAAACGAACAAACGAACAAACGAATAAAAGAACAAACGAACAAACGAACAATCGAACAAACGAACAAACGAACAAACGAACAAACGAACAAACGAACAAACGAACAAACGAACAATCGAACAAACGAACAAACGAACAAACGAACAAACGAACAAACGAACAAACGAACAATCGAACAAAGAGACAAAGAAACAAAGAAACAAAGATAAAACGAACCAACGAACCAACGAACAAACGAACCAACGAACCAACGAACCAACGAACCAACGAACCAACGAACCAACGAACCAACGAACCAACGAACCAACGAACCAACGAACCAACGAACAAACGAACAAACGAACAAACGAACAAACGAACAAACGAACGAACGAATAAACGAACAAACGAACAAACGATCAAACGAACAAACGAACAATCGAACAAAGAGACAAAGAAACAAAGAAACAAAGATAAAACGAACCAACGAACCAACGAACAAACGAACCAACGAACCAACGAACCAACGAACCAACGAACCAACGAACCAACGAACCAACGAACCAACGAACCAACGAACCAACGAACCAACGAACCAACGAACCAACGAACCAACGAACCAACGAACCAACGAACCAACGAACCAACGAACCAACGAACCAACGAACCAACGAACCAACGAACCAACGAACCAACGAACCAACGAACCAACGAACCAACGAACCAACGAACCAACGAACCAACGAACCAACGAACCAACGAACCAACGAACCAACGAACCAGCGAACAAACGAACCAACGAACCAACGAACCAACGAACCAACGAACCAACGAACCAACGAACCAACGAACCAACGAACCAACGAACCAACGAACCAACGAACCAACGAACCAACGAACCAACGAAACAACGAACCAACGAACCAACGAACAAACGAAAAAAAACGACAAAACGAACAAACCAACAAACGAACAAACGAACAAACGAATAAATGAACAAACGAACAAACGAACAATCGAACAATCGAACAATCGAACAAACGAACAAACGAACAACGAACAAACGAACAAACGAACAAACGAACAAACGAACAAACGAACAAACGAACAAACGAACAAACGAACAAACGAACAAACGAACAAACGAACAAACGAACAAACGAACAAACGAACAAACGAACAAACGAACAAACGAACAAACGAACAAACGAACAAACGAACAAACGAACAAACGAACAAACGAACAAACGAACAAACGAACAAACGAACAAACGAACAAACGAACAAACGAACAAACGAACAAACGAACAAACGAACAATCGAACAAAGAGACAAAGAAACAAAGAAACAAAGAAACAAAGAAAAAACGAACCAACGAACCAACGAACCAACGAACCAACGAACCAACGAACCAACGAACCAACGAACCAACGAACCAACGAACCAACGAACCAACGAACCAACGAACCAACGAACCAACGAACCAACGAAACAACGAAACAACGAACCAACGAACAAACGAAAAAACGACAAAACGAACAAACGAACAAACGAACAAACGAATAAAAGAACAAACGAACAAACGAACAAACGAACAAACGAACAAACGAACAAACGAACAAACGAACAAACGAACAAACGAACAAACGAACAAACGAACAAACGAACAAACGAACAATCGAACAAACGAACAAACGAACAAACGAACAAACGAACAAACGAACAAACGAACAATCGAACAAAGAGACAAAGAAACAAAGAAACAAAGAAAAAAACGAACCAACGAACCAACGAACCAACGAACCAACGAACCAACGAACCAACGAACCAACGAACCAACGAACCAACGAACCAACGAACCAACGAACCAACGAACCAATGAACCAACGAACTCACGAACAAACGAACAAGCGAACAAACGAACAAACGAACAAACGAACAAACGAACAAACGAACTAACGAACAAACGAACAAACGAACAAACGAACAAACGAACAAACGAACAAACGAACAAACGAACAAACGAACAAACGAACAAACGAACAAACGAACAAACGAACAAACGAACAAACGGACAAACGAACCAACGCACAAACGAACAAACGAACAAACGAACAAGCGAACAAAGAGACAAAGAAACAAAGAAACAAAGAAACAAAGAAACAAAGAAACAAAGAAACAAAGAAACAAAGAAACAAAGAAACAAAGAAACAAAGAAAAAAAGAACCACCGAACCAACGAACCAACGAACCAACTAACCAACGAACCAACGAACCAACGAACCAACAAACCAACGAACGAACGAACCAACGAAACAACGAACCAACGAACCAACGAACAAACGAAAAAAAAGAAAAAACGACAAAACGAACAAACGAAAAAACGAAAAAACGAAAAAAACGACAAAACAAACAAACGAACAAACGAACAAACGAACAAACGAACAAACGAATAAAAGAACAAACGAACAAACGAACAAACGAACAAACGAACAAACGAACAAACGAACAATCGAACAAACGAACAAACGAACCAACGAACCTACGAACCAACGAAACAACGAACCAACGAAACAACGAACCAACGAACCAACGAACCAACGAACCAACGAACCAACGAACCAGCGATCCAACGAACCAACGAACGAACGAACCAACGAACCAACAAACCAACGAACCAACGAACCAACGAACCAACGAACCAACGAACCAACGAACCAACGAACCAACGAACCAACGAACCAACGAACCAACGAAACAATGAACCAACGAACCAACGAACAAACGAAAAAACGACAAAACGAACAAACGAACAAACGAACAAACGAATAAATGAACAAACGAACAAACGAACAATCGAACAATCGAACAAACGAACAAACGAACAAACGAACAAACGAACAAACGAACAAACGAACAAATGAACAAACGAACAAACGAACAATCGAACAAAGAGACAAAGAAACAAAGAAACAAAGAAACATAGAAAAAACGAACCAACGAACCAACGAACCAACGAACCAACGAACCAACGAACCAACGAACCAACGAACCAACGAACCAACGAACCAACGAACCAACGAACCAACGAACCAACGAACCAACGAACCAACGAACCAACGAACCAACGAACCAACGAACCAACGAAACAACGAACCAACGAACCAACGAACCAACGAACCAACGAACCAACGAACCAACGAACCAACGAACCAACGAACCAACGAACCAACGAACCAACGAACCAACGAACCAACGAAACAATGAACCAACGAACCAACGAACAAACGAAAAAACGACAAAACGAACAAACGAACAAACGAACAAACGAACAAACGAATAAATGAACAAACGAACAAACGAACAATCGAACAATCGAACAAACGAACAAATGAACAAACGAACAAACGAACAATCGAACAAAGAGACAAAGAAACAAAGAAACAAAGAAACAAAGAAAAAACGAACCAACGAACCAACGAACCAACGAACCAACGAACCAACGAACCAACGAACCAACGAACCAACGAACCAACGAACCAACGAACCAATAACCAACGAACCAACGAACCAACGAACCAACGAACCAACGAACCAACGAACCAACGAACCAACGAACCAACGAACAAACGAATAAATGAACAAACGAACAAACGAACAATCGAACAATCGAACAAACGAACAAACGAACAAACGAACAAACGAACAAACGAACAAACGAACAAACGAACAAATGAACAAACGAACAAACGAACAATCGAACAAAGAGACAAAGAAACAAAGAAACAAAGAAACATAGAAAAACGAACCAACGAACCAACGAACCAACGAACCAACGAACCAACGAACCAACGAACCAACAAACCAACGAACCAACGAACCAACGAACCAACGAACCAACGAACCAACGAACCAACGAACCAACGAACCAACGAACCAACGAACCAACGAACCAACGAACCAACGAACCAACGAACCAACGAAACAACGAACCAACGAACAACGAACCAACGAACCAACGAACCAACGAACCAACGAACCAACGAACCAACGAACCAACGAACCAACGAACCAACGAAACAATGAACCAACGAACCAACGAACAAACGAAAAAACGACAAAACGAACAAACGAACAAACGAACAAACGAACAAACGAATAAATGAACAAACGAACAAACGAACAATCGAACAATCGAACAAACGAACAAATGAACAAACGAACAAACGAACAATCGAACAAAGAGACAAAGAAACAAAGAAACAAAGAACAAAGAAAAAACGAACCAACGAACCAACGAACCAACGAACCAACGAACCAACGAACCAACGAACCAACGAACCAACGAACCAACGAACCAACGAACCAACGAACCAACGAACCAACGAAAACAACGAACCAACGAACCAACGAACCAACGAACCAACGAACCAACGAACCAACGAACCAACGAAAACGAAAAAACGAATAAACGAACAAACGAACAAACGAACAAACGAACAAACGAACAAACGAACAAACGAACAATCGAACAAACGAACAAACGAACAAACGAACAAACGAACAAACGAACAATCGAACAAACGAACAAACGAACAAACGAACAAACGAACAAACGAACAAACGAACAATCGAACAAAGAGACAAAGAAACAAAGAAACAAAGAAAAAAACGAACCAACGAACCAACGAACCAACGAACAACGAACCAACGAACCAACGAACCAACGAACCAACGAACCAACGAACCAACGAACCAACGAACCAACGAACCAACGAACCAATGAACCAACGAACTCAAGAACAAACGAACAAGCGAACAAACGAACAAACGAACAAACGAACAAACGATCAATCGAACAAAGAGACAAAGAAACAAGAAAACAAAGAAACAAAGAAACAAAGAAACAAACGAACCAACGAGCCAACGAACCAACGAACCAACGAACCAACGAACCAACGAACCAAAGAACCAACGAACCAACGAACCAACGAACAAGCGAAAAATCGAAACAACGAAACAACGAAACAACGAAACAACGAACCAACGAACAGACGAACAAACGAACAAACGAACAAACGAACAAACGAACAAACGAACAAACGAACAAACGAACTAACGAACAAACGAACAAACGAACAAACGAACAAACGAACAAACGAACAAACGAACAAACGAACAAACGAACAAACGAACAAACGAACAAACGAACAAACGAACAAACGAACAAACGGACAAACGAACCAACGCACAAACGAACCAACGAACCAAAGAACCAACGAACCAACGAACCAACGAACAAGCGAAAAATCGAAACAACGAAACAACGAAACAACGAAACAACGAACCAACGAACAGACGAACAAACGAACAAACGAACAAACGAACAAACGAAC
>NW_027486963.1:0-2500 GCF_050908995.1 Andrena cerasifolii | reverse complement strand
ACGAACAAACGAAAAAACGACAAAACGAACAAACCAACAAACGAACAAACGAACAAACGAATAAATGAACAAACGAACAAACGAACAATCGAACAATCGAACAATCGAACAAACGAACAAACGAACAAACGAACAAACGAACAAACGAACAAACGAACAAACGAACAAACGAACAAACGAACAAACGAACAAACGAACAAACGAACAAACGAACAAACGAACAAACGAACAAACGAACAAACGAACAAACGAACAAACGAACAAACGAACAAACGAACAAACGAACAAACGAACAAACGAACAAACGAACAAACGAACAAACGAACAAACGAACAAACGAACAAACGAACCAACGAAACAACGAACCAACGAACCAACGAACCAACGAACCAACGAACCAACGAACCAGCGATCCAACGAACCAACGAACGAACGAACCAACGAACCAACAAACCAACGAACCAACGAACCAACGAACCAACGAACCAACGAACCAACGAACCAACGAACCAACGAACCAACGAACCAACGAACCAACGAACCAACGAAACAATGAACCAACGAACCAACGAACAAACGAAAAAACGACAAAACGAACAAACGAACAAACGAACAAACGAATAAATGAACAAACGAACAAACGAACAATCGAACAATCGAACAAACGAACAAACGAACAAACGAACAAACGAACAAACGAACAAACGAACAAATGAACAAACGAACAAACGAACAATCGAACAAAGAGACAAAGAAACAAAGAAACAAAGAAACATAGAAAAAACGAACCAACGAACCAACGAACCAACGAACCAACGAACCAACGAACCAACGAACCAACGAACCAACGAACCAACGAACCAACGAACCAACGAACCAACGAACCAACGAACCAACGAACCAACGAAACAACGAACCAACGAACCAACGAACCAACGAACCAACGAACCAACGAACCAACGAACCAACGAACCAACGAACCAACGAACCAACGAAACAATGAACCAACGAACCAACGAACAAACGAAAAAACGACAAAACGAACAAACGAACAAACGAATAAACGAACAAACGAATAAATGAACAAACGAACAAACGAACAATCGAACAATCGAACAAACGAACAAATGAACAAACGAACAAACGAACAATCGAACAAAGAGACAAAGAAACAAAGAAACAAAGAAACAAAGAAAAAACGAACCAACGAACCAACGAACCAACGAACCAACGAACCAACGAACCAACGAACCAACGAACCAACGAACCAACGAACCAACGAACCAACGAACCAACGAACCAACGAACCAACGAACCAACGAAACAACGAACCAACGAACCAACGAACCAACGAACCAACGAACCAACGAACCAACGAACCAACGAACAAACGAACAAACGAATAAACGATCAAACGAACAAACGAACAAACGAACAAACGAACAAACGAACAAACGAACAATCGAACAAACGAACAAACGAACCAACGAACCAACGAACCAACGAACCAACGAACCAACGAACCAACGAACCAACGAACCAGCGAACAAACGAACCAACGAACCAACGAACCAACGAACCAACGAACCAACGAACCAACGAACCAACGAACCAACGAACCAACGAACCAACGAACCAACGAACCAACGAACCAACGAACCAACGAAACAACGAACCAACGAACCAACGAACAAACGAAAAAACGACAAAACGAACAAACCAACAAACGAACAAACGAACAAACGAATAAATGAACAAACGAACAAACGAACAATCGAACAATCGAACAATCGAACAAACGAACAAACGAACAAACGAACAAACGAACAAACGAACAAACGAACAAACGAACAAACGAACAAACGAACAAACGAACAAACGAACAAACGAACAAACGAACAAACGAACAAACGAACAAACGAACAAACGAACAAACGAACAAACGAACAAACGAACAAACGAACAAACGAACAAACGAACAAACGAACAAACGAACAAACGAACAAACGAACAAACGAACAAACGAACAAACGAACAAACGAACAAACGAACAAACGAACAAACGAACAAACGAACAATCGAACAAAGAGACAAAGAAACAAAGAAAAAACGAACCAACGAACCAACGAACCAACGAACCAACGAACCAACGAACCAACGAACCAACGAACCAACGAACCAACGAACCAACGAACCAACGAACCAACGAACCAACGAACCAACGAACCAACGAACCAACGAACCAACGAACCAACGAAACAACGAAACAACGAACCAACGAACAAACGAAAAAACGAACAAACGAACAAACGAACAAACGAATAAAAGAACAAACGAACAAACGAACAAACGAACAAACGAACAAACGAACAAACGAACAAACGAACAAACGAACAAAACGAACAAACGAACAAACGAACAAACGAACAAACGAACAAACGAACAAACGAACAAACGAACAAACGAACAAACGAACAAACGAACAAACGAACAAACGAAC
>NW_027486962.1:0-18681 GCF_050908995.1 Andrena cerasifolii | reverse complement strand
TTCGCGGCACTAGGAACGATGGGAGTTAGGCACGAAAACAGGTTTCGCGGCACTAGGAACGATGGGAGTTAGGCACGAAAACAGGTTTCGCGGCACTAGGCACGATGGGAGTTAGGCACGAAAACAGGTTTCGCGGCACTAGGCACGATGGGAGTTAGGCACGAAAACAAGTTTCGCGGCGCAAGCAACCAGGGAAGGTAAAGCAGTAATCAAGCACCAGAGTGACACCCGTTAGACACAAGCATGGGTATTTAAAGTCCTGATAATTTGATTTACCGTTGCATTAATATAAGAAACTTCGCGTTATATTTCTTTATAATAGAGGTAACGGTATGGTCGTACAAGGCCTATACGAAAGTAAGCCTTGTAAACACTGTAAGAAATCCCGGAGTTCGCGAACCGAGATCAGCTGTTGCAGTGGCTTGTTATGATTCGGTAATTCCGTAACCGAAGGATCACTACAATAATTCGAAGCGTTATTTAGAATAAGAACGTTTATTCAGTTCAAAGCATATGTGGTAATATTATAATAATGCGTGGGACGTTGAGCATTAGCACAAAACATTTATATAAATGGTAAACAATAGCAATATATAGATGAACATGAAATATGCGAGTATTAGCAATAGACAAGAATATGAAAAGCAATAAGCGTTAGGAATGTTAAGATGATATAAACGATAAGCAATAATAAGAAAAGCATAAGCAAGAAAGTGTAATATAAATGGCGATGATATGCAGTGTTATAATAAGTAATATTAATTGCTCACAGTTGTTGTCGAAAGTGAATCTCTCGTCGAGAGTAGTTGCACTGAATTTACTGCACGTTAGTTAAATTGTTACTTTCTTTGAACTGTCTCTATGGAAGAGCTTTCCGTAGAAGAAGAGTCCGTAGAAGAAGAGCCCGTAGAAGAAGAGCCCGTAGAAGAAGAGTCCGTAGAAGAAGAGTCCGTAGAAGAAGAGTCCGTAGAAGAAGAGTCCGTAGAAGAAGAGTCCGTAGAAGAAGAGCCCGTAGAAGAAGAGTCCGTAGAAGAAGAGCCCGTAGAAGAAGAGCCCGTAGAAGAAGAGTCCGTAGAAGAAGAGTCCGTAGAAGAAGAGCCCGTAGAAGAAGAGCCCGTAGAAGAAGAGTCCGTAGAAGAAGAGCCCGTAGAAGAAGAGCCCGTAGAAGAAGAGTCCGTAGAAGAAGAGTGCTACGGCCTCTGGGGCCCTTGTATTTATACAGTGTTTAGGTATGAGGGGTGTGCGCGGTATGCACCGTGACTCATGCACGAAATATGCGTCGCAATAAGACTTCCGGGTTTTTTATAAAGGGCATTCGAAAAGGACTTCGCAATATTATTTCCGGGGTTTTTATGAGGGGCGCTCGAGAAGGGGGACTCAAACTAGTTACATGTGGTTTGCGTGTTTTGATTGGAACGGGGTAAGAGTGGCTTTGACTCGGTGGGTCGTAGGGAGGTCGTGAGACGTAGTCTCGATGTAAGAGGGTTTTTGGGACGAGGGACTTGTTTAGACTTTGAAGGTGAGGGAGGAGATCGTGCCTCGTAGGGCGTAGAGGGAAGGGGATTTCGTAGTAGATCATCTTGAGATAGGGACCGCTAAGGTATATCGTCAAGGTGGTCGGTAGTTGGGAAAAAGGGGTAAGATTTGAATTCGAGGGATTTTGGCGAAGATTTGGAGTTATTTGTGGGGAAGACTCTAATTACGACTGCGCGAAAAATAGTGGGACGTCACACCTCCCCCCTTATATGAAGAAATGCCTGCATTTCTTAACATTAAGGAGCGGGATGGACTTAGCTGTTCGCCATCACGCGAAAAACAAATATATATTTATGGTGCCCCGAAAAAAATGAAAATAATAAAAAATTTGATTTTTAATAATGAAATTATTACTAAAGGGAAATATATACAAGGGATTTATTTACAAGGAAGAGGGGGGTGGAAGGAAGGTTTGTTAGGACGGGAACTATTTACAGGATAGGTGGGGAGGGGACTTAATAGGGGGTGCACTCATCCAGGAGGAAGGTGAGGTCCTGACCGCTCTGATATAGGTCATCGAACCATCTCAAAAACTCGGGTGTCAGCCCCTCGTGGTCTGGGACCCTGGTGGCTGACCTCGTGTCCAGGATTTCCACCACTCCTGGCCAAGGTGGAATGACGGAAGGAACGGGGAAGTCGGGACCTAGGGATGGTGTTAGGATCTGGTAGGGTGCTGGAGGGGCGAGTCCCCGTTCCGTCGCCGCGTACGCGGGAGGGTTATACGGGGGCGGGGGTGTTGCGGCCTCCTGCATCTTCTCCCAATCCGTCGGCGTTGGCGGGGGCGAGTCATCGATGGTGATTACCTCTATGGCCTCCCTGATGACGACGGAGGATGTTATCCTGGGGAGGAGGGGCGAAACGCTCCTTCCTTCCTTTATGGCCTGCCGGCGCCGCCATCGGAGTTGGGCCAGTTTATGGCCCTTTCCTCCACCCTTATGCGGCCTTCTGGGGGAAGGCCCATCTCCTCTAGAGGCGGGCATGGCTGATATTTTTGCTACTTTTAGAAATGGGTTTAAATTGATTAATCACATGTATATAGGTTTGGTGTTATTACGCTCAACCGGGACTCTCGCGCATTCGACCAAGGCGCGCTTTATTCGCATGTATTATCCTGGTCCTGCCTTTCCAGGAAATTTTTAAATTTTGTGAAGGGTTTACCTCCAGTATTGTGTGCGGACCAGAGTACTGGTCACCAAATTTTCCTTTTCGCGGTTCTATTAGAACCAGAACTGAGTCGCCCGGTTTGAAGGTCTCTTCGTTAATCTGTTTGTCGTAATATCTTTTGTACCGAATTTTAGATTGATTGAGCTTTTCCGCTGCGGCGGTTTGTAATTCTTGCACCCTCGTGCTTAGTTTCGAGAAGTAATGGTTATATGTTTCGTTGTCAAAATCTTCGGGTACCGGACTTCGGCTGGGCACCCGGGCTACTTTCCCGAATACTAACTCGTGCGGAGTGTAACCAGTGCCCTCGTGGACACTAGTGTTATAAGAGAACGCGGCCAAATCGGTCCATTCGTCCCAGTCGCTGTATCTACCGATAAACATTTTCAGATATTCGGTCAAAACGTGGTGCGATCGCTCTAAAGAGCCGTTAGTCTGCGGGTGAAAGGCTGTGGTTCGAAATTGTTGGATTTTAAATTTCCGTGCTACCGCTTTCATGAAGTTACTAGTGAAATTTGTTCCTTGATCGGTGAGGATGGCTCTGGGAGCTCCGAATTGACAGATGAATTTTTTGATGAATGTATCTGCAATTTTTATTGACGTGGATTGTTTGAGGGGCTCACATACAAAGTATTTGGTCAGTAAATCCTGGATGGTTAGTATGTAGGTGTTGCCTGCTCTTGTGGTAGGCAGAGGCCCTACTATATCCAGCGCAACCTTATCGAAAGCGCGTCCAGGCGTATCAGTAAGAATCATCGGTTGTCTGGTTTTAACACGGACGAGTTTCTTCCGTTGGCAGTCCGCGCAGTTCCGAACGTAGATTTCTACGGCTTTCTTCATACCTTTCCAAAAGTAGTGGGAGCGGATGCGGTTATATGTTTTAGTTACTCCCTTATGTCCGGCTATCGCGGATGCGTGATTTTCCGTAATTATGTTTTGTCGTTCCGATTCTACGGGGATTTGAACTAGTTGTAAACAAATGGTAACGCTAGTGTCCTCGTCATTGACGGCTTCGAGGACACCCATAATAATATCTTGCCAGTTTAGCTGGTCGATATTTGTCGTTTTAGCTATGCTAAATGAATGTATTATCAGTTCACGTACTACGTTTTTGAGAGAGGCAAGGGCGTCATCCCATGTCGTCGCGGTTAAGGGCGTATCTTTAGTTTCCTTAATAACCAGTCCGATAAGGATTTGTCCCTTATTGTATTTCACGTGGGCTTTGCCCAGTGTGAGGTCGCTTGGTGCCGTTAGAGTTCCCATTGCTTCCAAATGTTTAGCTCCGTCGTCGCACGGCTTTCCATCCGCGCTTAGAAAGAAGACGAGTGTATCTTTTCGTAGGGATAGCGGGTCGCGGCTGATTGACGGCGTCACCCTGATGTCTCGATCGGGGTCTGCCTCGTATGCTGCTTCGTGAAGATCGTCCAGCTCGATTATTGAGGAATCCGAGTCTGAACTCGATTCGTTTGACCCCATTGATACTGCCTCGGAGTCTGGATCATCCGGTTCCTGTGGTGTGAATGGTCGCGGAGGCGACATGATTGAATGGGGAGTACTCAACCGCTCACTTTCTTCTTCTTGGTTCTCCTCCTCTACACTACTCATCGTTTCTTGTAGGGTATTCGGAGAGGAATCTGGTGGTTTCGTCGTGGGTGTTTCCTTTTGGCGCACTTTTCGGTACGGCTGTGTTCTTCGGGGTATCGTTCCCCAATGGGTGCTGGCCGTAGGTGTTGCTGCGGAGGTTGGTGCGTTGACGGTCCGAGGCCTCTTGGGGCTACTTGGTGTACCTGATAGGTCCTCCCAATCGTCGTCTGCTTCTTCTCGCGGTCTTACAGGACAAGCTGCTACTGTAGGAGGGTTACGGGATAGGGCGTCAGCAAGTTTGTTGTTTTTTCCTGGCTGATAGCGAATTTCATATTTATATTCCGCTAGTTTTAGGCGCCATCTAACGAGGCGTGACGTCGGGTCCTTCACCTTATGTAACCAAATCAAGGGTTGATGGTCGGTATATAAAATAAATTTCCTTCCATAAAGGTAAGGTCGGAAGTATCTGACGCAGTATACTATAGCTAAGAGTTCCTTTTCTATAGTCGAGTAATTTATTTCGGCCTTGTTCAGGAGTCGGGAAGCGTAAGCAATCGGTAGCTCTTTATCTGTGACAGCTTGACTCAATATTCCTCCTATAGCATATTCGGAGGCGTCTGTAGTAACGTGAAATTCCAGTTCAAAATTTGGATATTGCAGGATAGGTTCGTTCTGCAATGCTGATCTTAGATGATCGAAGGCGCTTTGCTGGGACGGTCCCCAGGCGAATGCTGTGTCCTTCTTCAGTAACGAGGTTAATGGGCGAGCCGTTTTAGAAAACTCTGGGATAAACCTTCTGTAATATCCGGTCAGTCCAAGGAATTCTTTGATTCCCTTTGGTGTGCGAGGTGCAGGGTAGTTCCGGACTGCTTGGACTTTTTGTTGGTCCGGTTTCACACCCTCCTCGGTGATTATGTGTCCCAAATATGCGACTTCTCTGTGCAGGAACTTACATTTGGAAGGTTGGAGTTTAAGGTTTGCCTCTCGTAAGCGATGGGCGAGTTTTTTAAATTTAATTAAGTGTTCCGTGAGGGAACTTGCGTAGAGGACGATATCGTCCAAATAAACGAACATTTCTGTGCCCTGGAGCCCCGTAAGGGTGTGGTCCATCAGACGTTGGAAAGTCGCCGGTGCATTACAAAGCCCAAATGGCATTCTTACAAACTCGTAGTGTCCATGAGGTGTAGAGAATGCTGTTTTTGGTGCGTCTTCCGGCTTCATAGGTATTTGGTGGAATCCCGAAGCGAGGTCAAACACGGAGAAGTACTTGGCTCCTCCTAATTGATCCAATATCTCATTGATATTTGGAAGCGGGTATGCGTCGGGAACGGTCTTTTTGTTGAGTTCCCTAAAATCTATTACCATTCGCCACTGGGGTTCCCCATCAGGTCCTGGCTTCTTGGACACGATCCAGACGGGTGAGTTGTAAGGAGACAACGATGGTTTCACAATTTCATTTTCCAGTAGCTTGCGTACTTGTTGGTCGATTTCCTTCTTATGTACTGGAGGGAAGCGATATTGTTTCGTGTTGACAGGCACTGGGTCCGTCGTCTGGATCCTGTGCTGGATGACATTTGTATGACCTAACTTCTCGTCTGGTAGATGGAAAAGGTCGTGATTTTTCCTTATAATTTCTTGGACATGGTGTTTTTCCTCTTGATTCATATGTTCCGTTGAGATTGATTGGAGTATTCGTTCTACCCTCGAAGGGGTTTCCTCGGAATTTTCCCGTGTTTTTGATCCAGACGTAACCGCAAGAGACTTAAGGGAGGTTAGGGGAAGGGTAAATTTGGCGTAATGCGCAGGGGTTGAGGGTGAGTGCACCTTCGCGGGTGCCTCGAAATAGTGGATCGACGGATCCGGGGCTAAGAGGGACTTGTTTTTTATTAGGTCGGGGATGGGAGTAGTGCCTGTCGGCATTGTAGTCTCTTTTGGTCGGTTTTGTCTGGGTTCCGGAATTATCCTGTCGAATTCCTCTAGTTCAACGGTGGGTATTGTGACTGCTGTGTCTACCCCATTTGAATTTATTATTTGCAGGTATGCCTTGCCGTCTTGGTTACGGACAAGCGCGTTACCGGCATGGACTCCTGTACCTAGGTCTAACCGGGGCAAATACCCTTCTTCTATATTCGGGTTACCTACATGTACGAAGAAGGTGGTCTTTGATCTAGCGGTTAATACGATCGGGTTCCTGTCTACAAACGGAATTGAAGTTCCGTGGAACTCTAAACGCTTTTCTAAGTAGTTTATTGTTACGTCGCGTTCCATTAAAAATTCTGACCCTAATATTCCTTGGGTTTTAATTGGGAAGTCGTCGTCGACTACATGGAACGTGACGTCGTTGCCCAAGATGGTTACTCTTATTGTTCCAAGGGTAGAGACGGGATCATGTGAAATACCTCTCAATAATACTTGGTTTCCCGGGTCGATGTCTTGGAATCGCTTTACGGCCTGGATTTTTAACAAATTTACCTCCGAGCCGGTATCGATCATTAATTCGGGCGTTTTCCCGAAGTCCGTGGATTGGATTATTACGGATGGGACCTTACCATCGGTGTTTAGTTGCGCGGTGGCGATTCTAGTAGCGGTCTTTCCGTGTCCGCTTGTATTATGATTGGACGCGCTCCTGTTTGGCCCGTTCCACGGTACGCATCCATAGTTGTCCGTGGGGGCGGGGCGTTTCCCGAATCCCTTTGTCGGAAGGTTCCAGGGTTTCGGTCGTTGTTATTAAACATACGTTTCCTGCATTCCGAGATCAAATGGCCGGGCTTCTTACAATATCCACAAATTCGTAGCTCCGTAGGCCTTGAAGGAGGAGGTCGGTTTTTGTCCCAGTAAGGGAGCAGAGGTTTGGGCGCTTGGTGTCCATATTCCGCAGCGCGGTTTGGAGGATGCCTTTCGTAAGGTTGGGCGGTTGAACCTTGATTACCTCGACAGGACCGCGCGTCGTGGCCCGTTTTGTTGCAGAGTTGGCAAGTTAATTTCGGAGTCTTCTGCTCCGAAAATCGTAGGCGGTCCCTGTCAATCTTCTTGTCTACGAGCACGGCTTGATCGAACGCTTCGTCGAGCGTATCGAATTGGTGTTGCTGTAGCCTCATCCTAATGTGGGGGGGAAGTCCATCGACGAACGAATCTAGGGTTAGCCGATCTAATTCCTGAGGGCGATTTCGCGCGAAGTCGCGGTAGTATTCTCTGTCCTCTTCTAGAATGGCGAATCGGAGGTCCTTAACGCGTGAAATGTATTCCAGTATGTGCTCGTTGTTTCCTTTTATGACGTTAGCGAGTTCCCCACGATAGTGGTCCGATGATTTAGCAGGAGAAAAGGTACGTTTGAGTTGCTTAATTAGGTCGTTTACGGAGTCGAAGGCCCGATCCTCAACGGCCAAGTACGCATGGTCTTGCAGCTTATTTCTCAACAACCTCGTTAGCTGGGGTTCGGCTTGCGAGGGAATCAGAGCCTTAGCCCTGTTGCAGGCTCTCGCGAATTGCAACACAGACATGTTGTGACCATTAAACTTTGGGACCGTTTCTACGGCGTCTTTCAATTTGATCTGGGGCGATGGACCTTGGTCCGAAATGTCCCCGAAATTTAATACCGGTTTCCTATCGAAACGGGAGGAACCTGGAGTGGCGAAATTGTTCGCCGTTGGCGGGGGTACGAGAAGTTTTTCTATCATCTCGCGGATGGCGTGTATTTGATCGGAGAGGCCTTCAGGCGCGGGGTGCCTCGAGCCTGTAGCTATGTCCGAGTGCGTATTGGATTCCGGGTTTCTAATGTATTTCCCGTGCAAGCTCTCGATTTCGGCTTGTTTCTGTCGTAATAATTGCACTTTCTCCATTAATTCGGCGGTAGCGGAGTTTACAGCGTTAGCGGAAGCGCCCGCGATTTGGTCTAGTACGCAAGAGTCGTCGGTTTCGCCGTACACAGACATGGTTGTATTGTTTGGGGTTGCCTTAGAAATATTCTAATGTTTTCAGCGTCCGGTAGCCGTTATTTAAAAATCAAGGTGTTTTAAACCTGGGTAAAATTATCAAATCTAATGTAGCTCTTATTTGAGAGGAGGTAACTTTCTGAGCACTCGTCGCAGTTACTTATGGGGCGCCCTGGAATTAGAGGATTTCTGCACCGAGGGCAATATTTAGGTACGTTATACGTATAATAATAATGGGTCCAATATACTTCTACCGTATCTGCAGGCGAAAAGCTAGAGCAATTTAGGCAAATCTCGCTGCCGTCCGTGGTTGTTGCTATGCCGCCAGAAACGCAGATCAGCGCATTCAAATATGCTGAAATGCTTTGTAGTCTGCGGCTCCGGTAAGATAGCACGCTTCGAAGAGGGTATGTAATGCACATTCTAGATATAGGGACGTTGTGGGTACCGTATATACAAAGAACCTATTCTTTGTTAACGGTAGACGAACATC
Organism: Andrena cerasifolii; assembly: GCF_050908995.1. Lineage (NCBI taxonomy): Eukaryota > Metazoa > Arthropoda > Insecta > Hymenoptera > Andrenidae > Andrena > Andrena cerasifolii. The sequence continues at coordinate 9,975 of NW_027486962.1, read as the reverse complement.
CCACCGCTGTCACCAAATTTATGTCACGTCCCGGGTGAAGGTCTTTTTTAGGGGAATGACATAGTTGGGGTAGATCGGGAGGAAGCCTTGGCACGAAAACCAGTTTCGCGACACAAGGCTTGTTGTGGGAGTTTAGGCACGAAAACCAGCTTCGCGGCACTAAGCAGGATAGGACTTTGGCACGAAAACTAGTTTCGCGGCACAAAGTGAGGCAGGAGTTAGGCACGAAAACAAGTTTCGCGGCACTAGGAACGATGGGAGTTAGGCACGAAAACAGGTTTCGCGGCACTAGGAACGATGGGAGTTAGGCACGAAAACAGGTTTCGCGGCACTAGGCACGATGGGAGTTAGGCACGAAAACAGGTTTCGCGGCACTAGGCACGATGGGAGTTAGGCACGAAAACAAGTTTCGCGGCGCAAGCAACCAGGGAAGGTAAAGCAGTAATCAAGCACCAGAGTGACACCCGTTAGACACAAGCATGGGTATTTAAAGTCCTGATAATTGGATTTACCGTTGCATTAATATAAGAAACTTCGCGTTATATTTCTTTATAATAGAGGTAACGGTATGGTCGTACAAGGCCTATACGAAAGTAAGCCTTGTAAACACTGTAAGAAATCCCGGAGTTCGCGAACCGAGATCAGCTGTTGCAGTGGCTTGTTATGATTCGGTAATTCCGTAACCGAAGGATCACTACAATAATTCGAAGCGTTATTTAGAATAAGAACGTTTATTCAGTTCAAAGCATATGTGGTAATATTATAATAATGCGTGGGACGTTGAGCATTAGCACAAAACATTTATATAAATGGTAAACAATAGCAATATATAGATGAACATGAAATATGCGAGTATTAGCAATAGACAAGAATATGAAAAGCAATAAGCGTTAGGAATGTTAAGATGATATAAACGATAAGCAATAATAAGAAAAGCATAAGCAAGAAAGTGTAATATAAATGGCGATGATATGCAGTGTTATAATAAGTAATATTAATTGCTCACAGTTGTTGTCGAAAGTGAATCTCTCGTCGAGAGTAGTTGCACTGAATTTACTGCACGTTAGTTAAATTGTTACTTTCTTTGAACTGTCTCTATGGAAGAGCTTTCCGTAGAAGAAGAGTCCGTAGAAGAAGAGCCCGTAGAAGAAGAGCCCGTAGAAGAAGAGTCCGTAGAAGAAGAGTCCGTAGAAGAAGAGTCCGTAGAAGAAGAGTCCGTAGAAGAAGAGTCCGTAGAAGAAGAGCCCGTAGAAGAAGAGTCCGTAGAAGAAGAGCCCGTAGAAGAAGAGCCCGTAGAAGAAGAGTCCGTAGAAGAAGAGTCCGTAGAAGAAGAGCCCGTAGAAGAAGAGCCCGTAGAAGAAGAGTCCGTAGAAGAAGAGCCCGTAGAAGAAGAGCCCGTAGAAGAAGAGTCCGTAGAAGAAGAGTGCTACGGCCTCTGGGGCCCTTGTATTTATACAGTGTTTAGGTATGAGGGGTGTGCGCGGTATGCACCGTGACTCATGCACGAAATATGCGTCGCAATAAGACTTCCGGGTTTTTTATAAAGGGCATTCGAAAAGGACTTCGCAATATTATTTCCGGGGTTTTTATGAGGGGCGCTCGAGAAGGGGGACTCAAACTAGTTACATGTGGTTTGCGTGTTTTGATTGGAACGGGGTAAGAGTGGCTTTGACTCGGTGGGTCGTAGGGAGGTCGTGAGACGTAGTCTCGATGTAAGAGGGTTTTTGGGACGAGGGACTTGTTTAGACTTTGAAGGTGAGGGAGGAGATCGTGCCTCGTAGGGCGTAGAGGGAAGGGGATTTCGTAGTAGATCATCTTGAGATAGGGACCGCTAAGGTATATCGTCAAGGTGGTCGGTAGTTGGGAAAAAGGGGTAAGATTTGAATTCGAGGGATTTTGGCGAAGATTTGGAGTTATTTGTGGGGAAGACTCTAATTACGACTGCGCGAAAAATAGTGGGACGTCACACTCGTTTTACTCGTTTTACTCGATTTACTCGTTTTACTCGTTTTACACGTTTTACTCGTTTTACTCGTTTTACTCGTTTTACTCGTTTTACTCGTTTTACTCGTTTTACTCGTTTTACTCGTTTTACTCGTTTTACTCGTTTTACTCGTTTTACTCGTTTTACTCGTTTTACTCGTTTTACTCGTTTTACTCGTTTTACTCGTTTTACTCGTTTTACTCGTTTTACTCGTTTTACTCGTTTTACTCGTTTTACTCGTTTTACTCGTTTTACTCGTTTTACTCGTTTTACTCGTTTTACTCGTTTTACTCGTTTTACTCGTTTTACTCGTTTTACTCGTTTTACTCGTTTTACTCGTTTTACTCGTTTTACTCGTTTTACTCGTTTTACTCGTTTTACTTGTTTTACGCGTTTTACTCGTATTACTCGTATTACTCGTTTTACTCGTTTTACTCGTTTTACTCGTTATACTCGTTTTACTCGTTATACTCGTTTTACTCGTTTTACTCGTTTTACTCGTTTTACTAGTTTTACTCGTTTTACTCGATTTACTCGTTTTACTCGTTTTACTCGATTTACTCGTTTTACTCGTTTTACTCGTTTCACTCGTTTTACTCGTTTCACTCGTTTTACTCGTTTTACTCGTTTTACTCGTTTTACACGTTTTACTCGTTTTACTCGTTTTACTCGTATTACTCGTTTTACTTGTTTTACGCGTTTTACTCGTTTTACTCGTATTACTCGTATTACTCGTTTTACTCGTTTTACTAGTTATACTCGTTTTACTCGTTTTACTCGTTTTACTCGCTTTACTTGCTTTACTCTTTTTACTCGTTTTACTCGTTTTACTCGTTTTACTCGTTTTACTCGTTTTACTCGATTTACTCGATTTACTCGTTTTACTCGTTTTACTCGTTTCACTCGTTTTACTCGTTTCACTCGTTTTACTCGTTTTACTCGTTTTACTCGTTTTACTCGTTTTACTCGTTTTACTCGTTTTACTCGATTTACTCGTTTTACTCGTTTTACTCGTTTTACTCGTTTTACTCGTTTTACTCGTTTTACTCGTTTTACTCGTTTTACTCGTTTTACTCGTTTTACTCGTTTTACTCGTTTTACTCGTTTTACTCGTTTTACTCGTTTTACTCGTTTTACTCGTTTTACTCGTTTTACTCGTTTTACTCGTTTTACTCGTTTTACTCGTTTTACTCGTTTTACTCGTTTTACTCGTTTTACTTGTTTTACGCGTTTTACTCGTTTTACTCGTTTTACGCGTTTTACTCGTTTTACTCGTATTACTCGTATTACTCGTTTTACTCGATTTACTCGTTTTACTCGTTTTTCTCGTTTTACTCGTTTTACTCGTTTTACTCGTTTTACTCGTTTTACTCGTTTTACTCGTTTTACTCGTTTTACTCGTTTTACTCGTTTTACTCGTTTTACTCGTTTTACTCGTTTTACTCGTTTTACTCGTTTTACTCGTTTTACTCGTTTTACTCGTTTTACTCGTTTTACTCGTTTTACTTGTTTTACGCGTTTTACTCGTTTTACTCGTATTACTCGTATTACTCGTTTTACTCGTTTTACTCGTTTTACTCGTTATACTCGTTTTACTCGTTATACTCGTTATACTCGTTTTACTCGTTTTACTCGTTTTACTCGTTTTACTCGTTTTACTCGTTTTACTCGTTTTACTCGTTTTACTCGTTTTACTCGTTTTACTCGTTTTACTTGTTTTACGCGTTTTTCTCGTTTTACTCGTTTTACTCGTTTTACTCGTTTTACTCGTTTTACTCGTTTTACTCGATTTACTCGTTTTACTCGTTTTACTCGTTTTACTCGTTTTACTCGTTTTACTCGTTTTACTCGTTTTACTCGTTTTACTCGTTTTACTCGTTTTACTCGTTTTACTCGTTTTACTCGTTTTACTCGTTTTACTCGTTTTACTCGTTTTACTCGTTTTACTCGTTTTACTCGTTTTACTCGTTTTACTCGTTTTACTCGTTTTACGCGTTTTACTCGTTTTACTCGTATTACTCGTATTACTCGTTTTACTCGTTTTACTCGTTATACTCGTTTTACTCGTTATACTCGTTTTACTCGTTTTACTCGTTTTACTCGTTTTACTAGTTTTACTCGTTTTACTCGATTTACTCGATTTACTCGTTTTACTCGTTTTACTCGTTTTACTCGTTTTACTCGTTTTACTCGTTTTACTCGTTTTACTCGTTTTACTCGTTTTACTCGTTTTACTCGTTTTACTCGTTTTACTCGTTTTACTCGTTTTACTCGTTTTACTCGCTTTACTTGCTTTACTCTTTTTACTCGTTTTACTCGTTTTACTCGTTTTACTCGTTTTACTCGTTTTACTCGTTTTACTCGTTTTACTCGTTTTACTCGATTTACTCGTTTTACTCGTTTTACTCGTTTTACTCGTTTCACTCGTTTTACTCGTTTCACTCGTTTCACTCGTTTTACTCGTTTTACTCGTTTTACTCGCTTTACTCGCTTTACTCGTTTTACTCGCTTTACTCGTTTTACTCGTTTTACTCGTTTTACTCGTTTTACTCGTTCTACTCGTTTTACTCGTTTTACTCGCTTTACTCGCTGTACTCGTTTTACTCGTTTTACTCGTTTTACTCGTTTTACTCGTTTTACTCGTTTTACTCGTTTTACTCGTTTTACTCGTTTTACTCGTTTTACTCGTTTTACTCGTTTTACTCGTTTTACTCGTTTTACTCGTTTTACTCGTTTTACTTGTTTTACGCGTTTTACTCGTTTTACGCGTTTTACGCGTTTTACTCGTTTTACTCGTTTTACTCGTATTACTCGTATTACTCGTTTTACTCGATTTACTCGTTTTACTCGTTTTACTCGTTTCACTCGTTTTACTCGTTTCACTCGTTTTTCTCGTTTTACTCGTTTTACTCGTTTTACTCGTTTTACTCGTTTTACTCGTTTTACTCGTTTTACTCGTTTTACTTGTTTTACGCGTTTTACTCGTTTTACTCGTTTTACGCGTTTTACTCGTATTACTCGTATTACTCGTTTTACTCGATTTACTCGTTTTACTCGTTTTACTCGTTTCACTCGTTTTACTCGTTTCACTCGTTTTACTCGTTTTACTCGTTTTACTCGTTTTACTCGTTTTACTCGTTTTACTCGTTTTACTCGTTTTACTCGTTTTACTCGTTTTACTCGTTTTACTCGTTTTACTCGTTTTACTCGTTTTACTCGTTTTACTCGTTTTACTCGTTTTACTCGTTTTACTCGTTTTACTCGTTTTACTCGTTTTACTCGTTTTACTCGTTTTACTCGTTTTACTTGTTTTACGCGTTTTACTCGTTTTACTCGTATTACTCGTATTACTCGTTTTACTCGTTTTACTCGTTATACTCGTTTTACTCGTTATACTCGTTATACTCGTTTTACTCGTTTTACTCGTTTTACTCGTTTTACTAGTTTTACTCGTTTTACTCGATTTACTCGTTTTACTCGTTTTACTCGTTTTACTCGTTTTACTCGTTTTACTCGTTTTACTCGTTTTACTCGTTTTACTCGTTTTACTCGTTTTACTCGTTTTACTCGTTTTACTCGTTTTACTCGTTTTACTCGTTTTACTCGTTTTACTCGTTTTACTCGTTTTATTCGTTTTACTCGTTTTACTCGTTTTACTCGTTTTACTCGTTTTACTCGTTTTACTCGTTTTACTCGTTTTACTCGTTTTACTCGTTTTACTCGTTTTACTCGTTTTACTCGTTTTACTCGTTTTACTTGTTTTACGCGTTTTACTCGTTTTACTTGTTTTACGCGTTTTACTCGTTTTACTCGTATTACTCGTATTACTCGTTTTACTCGATTTACTCGTTTTACTCGTTTTACTCGTTTCACTCGTTTTACTCGTTTCACTCGTTTTACTCGTTTTTCTCGTTTTACTCGTTTTACTCGTTTTACTCGTTTTACTCGTTTTACTCGTTTTACTCGTTTTACTAGTTTTACTCGTTTTACTCGTTTTACTCGTTTTACTCGTTTTACTTGTTTTACGCGTTTTACTCGTTTTACTCGTTTTACTCGTTTTACTCGTTTTACTCGTTTTACTCGTTTTACTCGTTTTACTCGTTTTACTCGTTTTACTCGTTTTACTAGTTTTACTCGTTTTACTCGTTTTACTCGTTTTACTCGTTTTACTCGTTTCACTCGTTTCACTCGTTTTACTCGTTTTACTCGTTTTACTAGTTTTGCTCGTTTTACTCGTTTTACTCGTTTTACTCGTTTTACTCGTTTTACTCGTTTTACTCGTTTTACTCGATTTACTCGTTTTACTCGTTTTACTCGTTTTACTCGTTTTACTCGTTTTACTCGTTTTACTCGTTTTACTCGTTTTACTCGTTTTACTCGTTTTACTCGTTTTACTCGTTTTACTCGTTTTACTCGTTTTACTCGTTTTACTCGTTTTACTCGTTTTACTCGTTTTACTCGTTTTACTCGTTTTACGCGTTTTACTCGTTTTACTCGTATTACTCGTATTACTCGTTTTACTCGTTTTACTCGTTATACTCGTTTTACTCGTTATACTCGTTTTACTCGTTTTACTCGTTTTACTCGTTTTACTAGTTTTACTCGTTTTACTCGATTTACTCGTTTTACTCGTTTTACTCGTTTTACTCGTTTTACTCGTTTTACTCGTTTTACTCGTTTTACTCGTTTTACTCGTTTTACTCGTTTTACTCGTTTTACTCGTTTTACTCGTTTTACTCGTTTTACTCGTTTTACTCGTTTTACTCGTTTTACTCGCTTTACTTGCTTTACTCTTTTTACTCGTTTTACTCGTTTTACTCGTTTTACTCGTTTTACTCGTTTTACTCGTTTTACTCGTTTTACTCGTTTTACTCGATTTACTCGTTTTACTCGTTTTACTCGTTTTACTCGTTTCACTCGTTTTACTCGTTTCACTCGTTTCACTCGTTTTACTCGTTTTACTCGTTTTACTCGTTTTACTCGCTTTACTCGCTTTACTCGTTTTACTCGCTTTACTCGTTTTACTCGTTTTACTCGTTTTACTCGTTTTACTCGTTCTACTCGTTTTACTCGTTTTACTCGCTTTACTCGCTGTACTCGTTTTACTCGTTTTACTCGTTTTACTCGTTTTACTCGTTTTACTCGTTTTACTCGTTTTACTCGTTTTACTCGTTTTACTCGTTTTACTCGTTTTACTCGTTTTACTCGTTTTACTCGTTTTACTCGTTTTACTCGTTTTACTTGTTTTACGCGTTTTACTCGTTTTACGCGTTTTACGCGTTTTACTCGTTTTACTCGTTTTACTCGTATTACTCGTATTACTCGTTTTACTCGATTTACTCGTTTTACTCGTTTTACTCGTTTCACTCGTTTTACTCGTTTCACTCGTTTTTCTCGTTTTACTCGTTTTACTCGTTTTACTCGTTTTACTCGTTTTACTCGTTTTACTCGTTTTACTCGTTTTACTCGTTTTACTTGTTTTACGCGTTTTACTCGTTTTACGCGTTTTACTCGTATTACTCGTATTACTCGTTTTACTCGTTTTACTCGTTTTACTCGTTTTACTCGTTTTACTCGTTTTACTCGTTTTACTTGTTTTACGCGTTTTACTCGTTTTACTCGTTTTACGCGTTTTACTCGTATTACTCGTATTACTCGTTTTACTCGATTTACTCGTTTTACTCGTTTTACTCGTTTCACTCGTTTTACTCGTTTCACTCGTTTTACTCGTTTTACTCGTTTTACTCGTTTTACTCGTTTTACTCGTTTTACTCGTTTTACTCGTTTTACTCGTTTTACTCGTTTTACTCGTTTTACTCGTTTTACTCGTTTTACTCGTTTTACTCGTTTTACTCGTTTTACTCGTTTTACTCGTTTTACTCGTTTTACTCGTTTTACTCGTTTTACTCGTTTTACTCGTTTTACTCGTTTTACTCGTTTTACTCGTTTTACTCGTTTTACTCGTTTTACTCGTTTTACTCGTTTTACTCGTTTTACTCGTTTTACTCGTTTTACTCGTTTTACTCGTTTTACTCGTTTTACTTGTTTTACGCGTTTTACTCGTTTTACTCGTATTACTCGTATTACTCGTTTTACTCGTTTTACTCGTTATACTCGTTTTACTCGTTATACTCGTTATACTCGTTTTACTCGTTTTACTCGTTTTACTCGTTTTACTAGTTTTACTCGTTTTACTCGATTTACTCGTTTTACTCGTTTTACTCGTTTTACTCGTTTTACTCGTTTTACTCGTTTTACTCGTTTTACTCGTTTTACTCGTTTTACTCGTTTTACTCGTTTTACTCGTTTTACTCGTTTTACTCGTTTTACTCGTTTTACTCGTTTTACTCGTTTTACTCGTTTTATTCGTTTTACTCGTTTTACTCGTTTTACTCGTTTTACTCGTTTTACTCGTTTTACTCGTTTTACTCGTTTTACTCGTTTTACTCGTTTTACTCGTTTTACTCGTTTTACTCGTTTTACTCGTTTTACTCGTTTTACTCGTTTTACTCGTTTTACTTGTTTTACGCGTTTTACTCGTTTTACTTGTTTTACGCGTTTTACTCGTTTTACTCGTATTACTCGTATTACTCGTTTTACTCGATTTACTCGTTTTACTCGTTTTACCTCGTTTCACTCGTTTTACTCGTTTCACTCGTTTTACTCGTTTTTCTCGTTTTACTCGTTATACTCGTTATACTCGTTTTACTCGTTTTACTCGTTTTACTCGTTTTACTCGTTTTACTCGTTTTACTCGTTTTACTCGTTTTACTCGTTTTACTCGTTTTACTTGTTTTACGCGTTTTACTCGTTTTACTTGTTTTACGCGTTTTACTCGTTTTACTCGTATTACTCGTATTACTCGTTTTACTCGATTTACTCGTTTTACTCGTTTTACTCGTTTCACTCGTTTTACTCGTTTCACTCGTTTTACTCGTTTTACTCGTTTTTCTCGTTTTACTCGTTTTACTCGTTTTACTCGTTTTACTCGTTTTACTCGTTTTACTCGATTTACTCGTTTTACTCGTTTTACTCGTTTTACTCGTTTTACTCGTTTTACTCGTTTTACTCGTTTTACTCGTTTTACTCGTTTTACTCGTTTTACTCGTTTTACTCGTTTTACTCGTTTTACTCGTTTTACTCGTTTTACTCGTTTTACTCGTTTTACTCGTTTTACTCGTTTTACTCGTTTTACTCGTTTTACGCGTTTTACTCGTTTTACTCGTATTACTCGTATTACTCGTTTTACTCGTTTTACTCGTTATACTCGTTTTACTCGTTATACTCGTTTTACTCGTTTTACTCGTTTTACTCGTTTTACTAGTTTTACTCGTTTTACTCGATTTACTCGTTTTACTCGTTTTACTCGTTTTACTCGTTTTACTCGTTTTACTCGTTTTACTCGTTTTACTCGTTTTACTCGTTTTACTCGTTTTACTCGTTTTACTCGTTTTACTCGTTTTACTCGCTTTACTTGCTTTACTCTTTTTACTCGTTTTACTCGTTTTACTCGTTTTACTCGTTTTACTCGTTTTACTCGTTTTACTCGTTTTACTCGTTTTACTCGTTTTACTCGTTTTACTCGTTTTACTCGTTTTACTCGATTTACTCGTTTTACTCGTTTTACTCGTTTCACTCGTTTCACTCGTTTTACTCGTTTCACTCGTTTTTCTCGTTTTACTCGTTTTACTCGTTTTACTCGTTTTACTCGTTTTACTCGTTTTACTCGTTTTACTCGTTTTACTCGTTTTACTCGTTTTACTTGTTTTACGCGTTTTACTCGTTTTACTCGTTTTACGCGTTTTACTCGTTTTACTCGTATTACTCGTATTACTCGTTTTACTCGATTTACTCGTTTTACTCGTTTTACTCGTTTCACTCGTTTTACTCGTTTCACTCGTTTTACTCGTTTTACTCGTTTTACTCGTTTTACTCGTTTTTCTCGTTTTACTCGTTTTACTCGTTTTACTCGTTTTACTCGTTTTACTCGT
>NW_027486961.1:15000-18682 GCF_050908995.1 Andrena cerasifolii | reverse complement strand
TCAGTCAGTCAGTCAGTCAGTCAGTCAGTCAGTCAGTCAGTCAGTCAGTCAGTCAGTCAGTCAGTCAGTCAGTCAGTCATTCAGTCAGTCAGTCAGTCAGTCAGTCAGTCAGTCAGTCAGTCAGTCAGTCAGTCAGTCAGTCAGTCAGTCAGTCAGTCAGTCAGTCAGTCAGTCAGTCAGTCAGTCAGTCAGTCAGTCAGTCGGTCAGTCGGTCGGTCGGTCGGTCGGTCGGTCGGTCGGTCAGTCGGTCGGTCAGTCGGTCAGTCGGTCAGTCGGTCAGTCGGTCAGTCGGTCAGTCGGTCCGTCGTTCGGTCGGTCGGTCGGTCGGTCGGTCGGTCGGTCGGTCCGTCGTTCGGTCGGTCGGTCGGTCGGTCGGTCAGTCAGTCAGTCAGTCAGTCAGTCAGTCAGTCAGTCAGTCAGTCAGTCAGTCAGTCAGTCAGTCAGTCAGTCAGTCAGTCAGTCAGTCAGTCAGTCAGTCAGTCAGTCAGTCAGTCAGTCAGTCAGTCAGTCAGTCAGTCAGTCAGTCAGTCAGTCAGTCAGTCAGTCAGTCAGTCAGTCAGTCAGTCAGTCAGTCAGTCAGTCAGTCAGTCAGTCAGTCAGTCAGTCAGTCAGTCAGTCAGTCAGTCAGTCAGTCAGTCAGTCAGTCAGTCAGTCATTCAGTCAGTCAGTCAGTCAGTCGGTCAGTCGGTCGGTCGGTCGGTCGGTCGGTTGGTTGGTCGGTCGGTCGGTCGGTCAGTCGGTCAGTCGGTCAGTCGGTCAGTCGGTCAGTCGGTCAGTCGGTCCGTCGTTCGGTCGGTCGGTCGGTCGGTCGGTCGGTCGGTCGGTCGGTCGGTCGGTCGGTCGGTCAGTCGGTCAGTCGGTCAGTCAGTCCGTCGTTCGGTCGGTCGGTCGGTCGGTCGGTCGGTCGGTCGGTCAGTCGTTCGGTCGGTCGGTCGGTCGGTCGGTCGGTCGGTCGGTCGGTTGGTCGGTCGTTCGGTCGGTCAGTCGGTCAGTCGGTCAGTCGGTCGGTCAGTCGGTCAGTCAGTCCGTCAGTCGTTCGGTCAGTCGGTCGGTCGGTCGGTCGGTCGGTCGGTCGGTCAGTCGGTCGGTCAGTCGGTCAGTCGGTCAGTCGGTCCGTCGGTCAGTCGGTCAGTCGGTCAGTCGGTCAGTCGGTCCGTCGTTCGGTCGGTCGGTAGGTCGTTCGGTCGGTCGGTTGGTCGGTCGGATGGTCGGTCGGTTGGTCGGTCGGCCGGTCGGTCGGTCGGTCGGTCGGTCGGTCGGTCGGTCGGTCAGTCGGTCGGTCAGTCGGTCGGTCGGTCGGTCGGTCAGTCGGTCAGTCGGTCAGTCGGTCGGTCAGTCGGTCAGTCGGTCAGTCGGTCGGTCAGTCGGTCAGTCGGTCTGCCAGTCGGTCAGTCGGTCGGTCAGTCCGTCAGTCAGTCAGTCAGTCAGTCATCAGTCAGTCAGTCAGTCAGTCAGTCAGTCAGTCAGTCAGTCAGTCAGTCAGTCAGTCAGTCAGTCAGTCAGTCAGTCAGTCAGTCAGTCAGTCAGTCAGTCAGTCAGTCAGTCAGTCAGTCAGTCAGTCAGTCAGTCAGTCAGTCAGTCAGTCAGTCAGTCAGTCAGTCAGTCAGTCAGTCAGTCAGTCAGTCAGTCAGTCAGTCAGTCAGTCAGTCAGTCAGTCAGTCAGTCAGTCAGTCAGTCAGTCAGTCAGTCAGTCAGTCAGTCAGTCAGTCAGTCAGTCAGTCAGTCAGTCAGTCAGTCAGTCAGTCAGTCAGTCAGTCAGTCAGTCAGTCAGTCAGTCAGTCAGTCAGTCAGTCAGTCAGTCAGTCAGTCAGTCAGTCAGTCAGTCAGTCAGTCAGTCAGTCAGTCAGTCAGTCAGTCAGTCAGTCAGTCAGTCAGTCAGTCAGTCAGTCAGTCAGTCAGTCAGTCAGTCAGTCAGTCAGTCAGTCAGTCAGTCAGTCAGTCAGTCAGTCAGTCAGTCAGTCAGTCAGTCAGTCAGTCAGTCAGTCAGTCAGTCAGTCAGTCAGTCAGTCAGTCAGTCAGTCAGTCAGTCAGTCAGTCAGTCAGTCAGTCAGTCAGTCAGTCAGTCAGTCAGTCAGTCAGTCAGTCAGTCAGTCAGTCAGTCAGTCAGTCAGTCAGTCAGTCAGTCAGTCAGTCAGTCAGTCAGTCAGTCAGTCAGTCAGTCAGTCAGTCAGTCAGTCAGTCAGTCAGTCAGTCAGTCAGTCAGTCAGTCAGTCAGTCAGTCAGTCAGTCAGTCAGTCAGTCAGTCAGTCAGTCAGTCAGTCAGTCAGTCAGTCAGTCAGTCAGTCAGTCAGTCAGTCAGTCAGTCAGTCAGTCAGTCAGTCAGTCAGTCAGTCAGTCAGTCATTCAGTCAGTCAGTCAGTCAGTCAGTCAGTCAGTCAGTCAGTCAGTCAGTCAGTCAGTCAGTCAGTCAGTCAGTCAGTCAGTCAGTCAGTCAGTCAGTCAGTCAGTCAGTCAGTCAGTCGGTCAGTCGGTCGGTCGGTCGGTCGGTCGGTCGGTCGGTCAGTCGGTCGGTCAGTCGGTCAGTCGGTCAGTCGGTCAGTCGGTCAGTCGGTCAGTCGGTCCGTCGTTCGGTCGGTCGGTCGGTCGGTCGGTCGGTCGGTCGGTCCGTCGTTCGGTCGGTCGGTCGGTCGGTCGGTCAGTCAGTCAGTCAGTCAGTCAGTCAGTCAGTCAGTCAGTCAGTCAGTCAGTCAGTCAGTCAGTCAGTCAGTCAGTCAGTCAGTCAGTCAGTCAGTCAGTCAGTCAGTCAGTCAGTCAGTCAGTCAGTCAGTCAGTCAGTCAGTCAGTCAGTCAGTCAGTCAGTCAGTCAGTCAGTCAGTCAGTCAGTCAGTCAGTCAGTCAGTCAGTCAGTCAGTCAGTCAGTCAGTCAGTCAGTCAGTCAGTCAGTCAGTCAGTCACTCAGTCAGTCAGTCAGTCAGTCAGTCAGTCATTCAGTCAGTCAGTCAGTCAGTCGGTCAGTCGGTCGGTCGGTCGGTCGGTCGGTTGGTTGGTCGGTCGGTCGGTCGGTCAGTCGGTCAGTCGGTCAGTCGGTCAGTCGGTCAGTCGGTCAGTCGGTCCGTCGTTCGGTCGGTCGGTCGGTCGGTCGGTCGGTCGGTCGGTCGGTCGGTCGGTCGGTCGGTCAGTCGGTCAGTCGGTCAGTCAGTCCGTCGTTCGGTCGGTCGGTCGGTCGGTCGGTCGGTCGGTCGGTCAGTCGTTCGGTCGGTCGGTCGGTCGGTCGGTCGGTCGGTCGGTCGGTCGGTTGGTCGGTCGTTCGGTCGGTCGGTCGGTCGGTCGGTAGGTCGTTCGGTCGGTCGGTAGGTCGTTCGGTCGGTCGGTTGGTCGGTCGGATGGTCGGTCGGTTGGTCGGTCGGCCGGTCGGTCGGTCGGTCGGTCTGTCAGTCGGTCAGTCGGTCTGTCAGTCGGTCAGTCGGTCAGTCAGTCCGTCGTTCGGTCGGTCGGTCGGTCGGTCGGTCGGTCGGTCGGTCAGTCGTTCGGTCGGTCGGTCGGTCGGTCGGTCGGTCGGTCGGTCGGTTGGTCGGTCGTTCGGTCGGTCGGTCGGTCGGTCGGTAGGTCGTTCGGTCGGTCGGTAGGTCGTTCGGTCGGTCGGTTGGTCGGTCGGATGGTCGGTCGGTTGGTCGGTCGGCCGGTCGGTCGGTCGGTCGGTCTGTCAGTCGGTCAGTCGGTCTGTCAGTCGGTCAGTCGGTCA
>NW_027486960.1:10000-18696 GCF_050908995.1 Andrena cerasifolii | reverse complement strand
TGGTTCGCTGGTTCGTTGGTGCGTTGGTTCGTTGGTTCGTTGTTTCGTTGGTTCGTTGGTTCGTTGGTTCGTTGGTTCGTTGGTTCGTTGGTTCGTTGGTTCGTTGGTTCGTTGGTTCGTTGGTTCGTTGGATCGTTGGTTCGTTGGTTCGTTGGTTCGTTGGTTCGTTGGTTCGTTGGTTCGTTGGTTCGTTGGTTCGTTGGTTCGTTGGTTCGTTGGTTCGTTGGTTCGTTGTTCGTTTGTTCGTTGGTTCGTTTGTTGGTTTGTTCGCTGGTTCGTTGGTTCGTTGGTTCGTTGGTTCGTTGGTTCGTTGGTTCGTTGGTTCGTTAGTTCGTTGGTTCGTTGGTTCGTTGGTTCGTTGGTTCGTTGGTTCGTTGGTTCCTTGGTTCCTTGGTTCGTTGGTTCGTTGGTTCGTTGTTTGGTTGGTTCGTTGGTTCGTTGGTTCGTTGGTTCGTTTGTTCGTTGGTTCGTTGGTTCGTTGTTTCGTTGGTTCGTTGGTTCGTTGGTTCGTTGGTTCGTTGGTTCGTTGGTTCGTTGGTTCGTTGGTTCGTTGGTTCGTTGGTTCGTTGGTTCGTTGGTTCGTTGGTTCGTTGGTTCGTTGGTTCGTTGGTTCGTTGGTTCGTTGGTTCGTTGGTTCGTTGGTTCGTTGGTTCGTTGGTTCGTTGGTTCGTTGGTTCGTTGGTTCGTTGGTTCGTTGGTTCGTTGGTTCGATTGTTCGTTTGTTCGTTTGATCGTTTGTTCGTTTGTTCGTTTGTTCGTTGTTTCGTTGGTTCGTTGTTTCGTTGGTTCGTTGTTTCGTTGGTTCGTTGGTTCGTTGGTTCGTTGGTTCGTTGGTTCGTTGGTTCGTTGGTTCGTTGGTTCGTTGGTTCGTTGGTTCGTTGATTCGTTGGTTCGTTGGTTCGTTGGTTCGTTTGTTTCTTTGTTTCTTTCTTTCTTTGTTCGTTTGTTCGTTTGTTCGTTTGTTCGTTGGTTCGTTGGTTCGTTGGTTCGTTTGTTCGTTTGTTCGTTTGTTCGTTTGTTCGTTTGTTCGTTTGTTCGCTGGTTCGTTGGTTCGTTGGTTCGTTGGTTCGTTGGTTCGTTTGTTTCTTTGTTTCTTTGTTTCTTTGTTCGTTTGTTCGTTTGTTCGTTTGTTCGTTGGTTCGTTGGTTCGTTTGTTCGTTTGTTCGTTTGCTCGTTTGTTCGTTTGTTCGCTGGTTCGTTGGTTCGTTGGTTCGTTGGTTCGTTGTTTCGTTGGTTCGTTGGTTCGTTGGTTCGTTGGTTCGTTGGTTCGTTGGTTCGTTGGTTTCTTTGTTTCTTTCTTTCTTTGTTCGTTTGTTCGTTTGTTCGTTGGTTCGTTTGTTCGTTTGTTCGCTGGTTCGTTGGTGCGTTGGTTCGTTGGTTCGTTGGTTCGTTGGTTCGTTGGTTCGTTGGATCGTTGGTTCGTTGGTTCGTTGGTTCGTTGGTTCGTTGGTTCGTTGGATCGTTGGTTCGTTGGTTCGTTGGTTCGTTGGTTCGTTGGTTCGTTGGTTCGTTGGTTCGTTGGTTCGTTGGTTCGTTGGTTCGTTGGATCGTTGGTTCGTTGGTTCGTTGGTTCGTTGGTTCGTTGGTTCGTTGGTTCGTTGGTTCGTTGGTTCGTTGGTTCGTTGGTTCGTTGGTTCGTTGGTTCGTTGGTTCGTTGGTTCGTTGGTTCGTTGGTTCGTTGGTTCGTTGGTTCGTTGGTTCGTTGGTTCGTTGGTTCGTTGGTTCGTTGGTTCGTTTGTTCGTTTGTTCGTTTGTTCGTTTGTTCCTTTGTTCGTTTGTTCGTTGGTTCGTTGGTTCGTTGGTTCGTTTGTTTCTTTGATTC
This sequence comes from Andrena cerasifolii, assembly GCF_050908995.1. Classification (NCBI taxonomy): domain Eukaryota; kingdom Metazoa; phylum Arthropoda; class Insecta; order Hymenoptera; family Andrenidae; genus Andrena; species Andrena cerasifolii. The sequence goes on along the minus strand of NW_027486960.1, from coordinate 16,874 downwards.
TTTCTTTCTTTGTTCGTTTGTTCGTTTGTTCGTTTGTTCGTTTGTTCGTTTGTTCGTTGGTTCGTTGGTTCGTTGGTTCATTGGTTCGTTGGTTCGTTGGTTCGTTGGTTCGTTGGTTCGTTGTTTCGTTGGTTCGTTGGTTCGTTGGTTCGTTGGTTCGTTTGTTCGTTGGTTCGTTGGTTCGTTGGTTCGTTGGTTCGTTGGTTCGTTGGTTCGTTGGTTCGTTGGTTCGTTTGTTTCTTTGTTTCTTTCTTTCTTTGTTCGTTTGTTCGTTTGTTCGTTTGTTCGTTGGTTCGTTGGTTCGTTGGTTCGTTGGTTCGTTGGTTCGTTGGTTCGTTGATTCGTTGTTTCGTTGGTTCGTTGGTTCGTTGGTTCGTTGGTTCGTTTGTTCGTTGGTTCGTTGGTTCGTTGTTTCGTTGGTTCGTTGGTTCGTTGGTTCGTTGGTTCGTTGGTTCGTTGGTTCGTTGGTTCGTTGGTTCGTTGGTTCGTTGGTTCGTTGGTTCGTTGGTTCGTTGGTTCGTTGGTTCGTTGGTTCGTTGGTTCGTTGGTTCGTTGGTTCGTTGGTTCGTTGGTTCGTTGGTTCGTTGGTTCGTTGGTTCGTTGGTTCGTTGGTTCGTTGGTTCGTTGGTTCGTTGGTTCGTTGGTTCGTTGGTTCGTTGGTTCGTTGGTTCGTTGGTTCGTTGGTTCGTTGGTTCGTTGGTTCGTTGGTTCGTTGGTTCGTTGGTTCATTGGTTCGTTGGTTCGTTGTTTCGTTGGTTCGTTTGTTTCTTTGTTCGTTTGTTCGTTGGTTCGTTTGTTCGTTTGTTCGCTGGTTCGTTGGTTCGTTGGTTCGTTGGTTCGATGGTTCGTTGGTTCGTTGGTTCGTTGGTTCGTTTGTTCGTTGGTTCGTTGGTTCGTTGGTTCGTTGGTTCGTTGGTTCGTTGGTTCGTTGGTTCGTTGGTTCGTTTGTTTCTTTGTTTCTTTCTTTCTTTGTTCGTTTGTTCGTTTGTTCGTTTGTTCGTTGGTTCGTTGGTTCGTTGGTTCGTTTGTTCGTTTGTTCGTTTGTTCGTTTGTTCGTTTGTTCGTTTGTTCGTTTGTTCGTTTGTTCGTTTGTTCGTTTGTTCGCTGGTTCGTTGGTTCGTTGGTTCGTTGGTTCGTTGGTTCGTTGGTTCCTTGGTTCGTTGGTTCGTTTGTTTCTTTGTTTCTTTCTTTCTTTGTTCGTTTGTTCGTTTGTTCGTTTGTTCGTTGGTTCGTTGGTTCGTTTGTTCGTTTGTTCGTTTGTTCGTTTGTTCGTTTGTTCGTTTGTTCGTTTGTTCGTTTGTTCGCTGGTTCGTTGGTTCGTTGGTTCGTTGGTTCGTTGGTTCGTTGGTTCGTTGGTTCGTTGGTTCGTTGGTTCGTTGGTTCGTTGGTTTCTTTGTTTCTTTCTTTCTTTGTTCGTTTGTTCGTTTGTTCGTTGGTTCGTTTGTTCGTTTGTTCGCTGGTTCGCTGGTTCGTTGGTGCGTTGGTTCGTTGGTTCGTTGTTTCGTTGGTTCGTTGGTTCGTTGGTTCGTTGGTTCGTTGGTTCGTTGGTTCGTTGGTTCGTTGGTTCGTTGGTTCGTTGGTTCGTTGGATCGTTGGTTCGTTGGTTCGTTGGTTCGTTGGTTCGTTGGTTCGTTGGTTCGTTGGTTCGTTGGTTCGTTGGTTCGTTGGTTCGTTGGTTCGTTGGTTCGTTTGTTCGTTGGTTCGTTTGTTGGTTTGTTCGCTGGTTCGTTGGTTCGTTGGTTCGTTGGTTCGTTGGTTCGTTGGTTCGTTGGTTCGTTAGTTCGTTGGTTCGTTGGTTCGTTGGTTCGTTGGTTCGTTGGTTCGTTGGTTCCTTGGTTCCTTGGTTCGTTGGTTCGTTGGTTCGTTGTTTGGTTGGTTCGTTGGTTCGTTGGTTCGTTGGTTCGTTTGTTCGTTGGTTCGTTGGTTCGTTGTTTCGTTGGTTCGTTGGTTCGTTGGTTCGTTGGTTCGTTGGTTCGTTGGTTCGTTGGTTCGTTGGTTCGTTGGTTCGTTGGTTCGTTGGTTCGTTGGTTCGTTGGTTCGTTGGTTCGTTGGTTCGTTGGTTCGTTGGTTCGTTGGTTCGTTGGTTCGTTGGTTCGTTGGTTCGTTGGTTCGTTGGTTCGTTGGTTCGTTGGTTCGTTGGTTCGTTGGTTCGTTGGTTCGTTGGTTCGTTGGTTCGTTGGTTCGTTGGTTCGTTGGTTCGTTGGTTCGTTGGTTCGTTTGTTTCTTTGTTCGTTTGTTCGTTGGTGCGTTTGTTCGTTTGTTCGCTAGTTCGTTGGTTCGTTGGTTCGTTGGATCGATGGTTCGTTGGTTCGTTGGTTCGTTGGTTCGTTGGTTCGTTGGTTCGTTGGTTCGTTGGTTCGTTGGTTCGTTGGTTCGTTTGTTTCTTTGTTTCTTTCTTTCTTTGTTCGTTTGTTCGTTTGTTCGTTTGTTCGTTGGTTCGTTGGTTCGTTGGTTCGTTTGTTCGTTTGTTCGTTTGTTCGTTTGTTCGTTTGTTCGTTTGTTCGCTGGTTCGTTGGTTCGTTGGTTCGTTGGTTCGTTGGTTCGTTTGTTTCTTTGTTTCTTTGTTTCTTTGTTCGTTTGTTCGTTTGTTCGTTTGTTCGTTGGTTCGTTGGTTCGTTTGTTCGTTTGTTCGTTTGCTCGTTTGTTCGTTTGTTCGCTGGTTCGTTGGTTCGTTGGTTCGTTGGTTCGTTGTTTCGTTGGTTCGTTGGTTCGTTGGTTCGTTGGTTCGTTGGTTCGTTGGTTCGTTGGTTTCTTTGTTTCTTTCTTTCTTTGTTCGTTTGTTCGTTTGTTCGTTGGTTCGTTTGTTCGTTTGTTCGCTGGTTCGTTGGTGCGTTGGTTCGTTGGTTCGTTGGTTCGTTGGTTCGTTGGTTCGTTGGATCGTTGGTTCGTTGGTTCGTTGGTTCGTTGGTTCGTTGGTTCGTTGGATCGTTGGTTCGTTGGTTCGTTGGTTCGTTGGTTCGTTGGTTCGTTGGTTCGTTGGTTCGTTGGTTCGTTGGTTCGTTGGTTCGTTGGATCGTTGGTTCGTTGGTTCGTTGGTTCGTTGGTTCGTTGGTTCGTTGGTTCGTTGGTTCGTTGGTTCGTTGGTTCGTTGGTTCGTTGGTTCGTTGGTTCGTTGGTTCGTTGGTTCGTTGGTTCGTTGGTTCGTTGGTTCGTTGGTTCGTTGGTTCGTTGGTTCGTTGGTTCGTTGGTTCGTTGGTTCGTTTGTTCGTTTGTTCGTTTGTTCGTTTGTTCCTTTGTTCGTTTGTTCGTTGGTTCGTTGGTTCGTTGGTTCGTTTGTTTCTTTGATTCTTTCTTTCTTTGTTCGTTTGTTCGTTTGTTCGTTTGTTCGTTTGTTCGTTTGTTCGTTGGTTCGTTGGTTCGTTGGTTCATTGGTTCGTTGGTTCGTTGGTTCGTTGGTTCGTTGGTTCGTTGTTTCGTTGGTTCGTTGGTTCGTTGGTTCGTTGGTTCGTTGGTTCGTTGGTTCGTTGGTTCGTTGGTTCGTTGGTTCGTTGGTTCGTTGGTTCGTTGGTTCGTTGGTTCGTTGGTTCGTTGGTTCGTTGGTTCGTTGGTTCGTTGGTTCGTTGGTTCGTTGGTTCGTTGGTTCGTTGGTTCTTTGGTTCGTTGGTTCGTTGGTTCGTTGGTTCGTTGGTTCGTTGGTTCGTTGGTTCGTTGGTTCGTTGGTTCGTTGGTTCGTTTGTTTCTTTGTTCGTTTGTTCGTTGGTGCGTTTGTTCGTTTGTTCGCTAGTTCGTTGGTTCGTTGGTTCGTTGGATCGATGGTTCGTTGGTTCGTTGGTTCGTTGGTTCGTTGGTTCGTTGGTTCGTTGGTTCGTTGGTTCGTTGGTTCGTTGGTTCGTTGGTTCGTTGGTTCGTTTGTTTCTTTGTTTCTTTCTTTCTTTGTTCGTTTGTTCGTTTGTTCGTTTGTTCGTTGGTTCGTTGGTTCGTTGATTCGTTTGTTCGTTTGTTCGTTTGTTCGTTTGTTCGTTTGTTCGTTTGTTCGCTGGTTCGTTGGTTCGTTGGTTCGTTGGTTCGTTGGTTCGTTTGTTTCTTTGTTTCTTTGTTTCTTTGTTCGTTTGTTCGTTTGTTCGTTTGTTCGTTGGTTCGTTGGTTCGTTTGTTCGTTTGTTCGTTTGTTCGTTTGTTCGTTTGTTCGTTTGTTCGCTGGTTCGTTGGTTCGTTGGTTCGTTGGTTCGTTGGTTCGTTGTTTCGTTGGTTCGTTGGTTCGTTGGTTCGTTGGTTTCTTTGTTTCTTTCTTTCTTTGTTCGTTTGTTCGTTTGTTCGTTGGTTCGTTTGTTCGTTTGTTCGCTGGTTCGTTGGTGCGTTGGTTCGTTGGTTCGTTGTTTCGTTGGTTCGTTGGTTCGTTGGTTCGTTGGTTCGTTGGTTCGTTGGTTCGTTGGATCGTTGGTTCGTTGGTTCGTTGGTTCGTTGGTTCGTTGGTTCGTTTGTTTCTTTGATTCTTTCTTTCTTTGTTCGTTTGTTCGTTGGTTCGTTTGTTGGTTTGTTCGCTGGTTCGTTGGTTCGTTGGTTCGTTGGTTCGTTGGTTCGTTGGTTCGTTGGTTCGTTGGTTCGTTGGTTCGTTGGTTCGTTGGTTCGTTGGTTCGTTGGTTCGTTGGTTCGTTGGTTCGTTGGTTCGTTTGTTCGTTTGTTCGTTTGTTCGTTTGTTCCTTTGTTCGTTTGTTCGTTGGTTCGTTGGTTCGTTGGTTCGTTTGTTTCTTTGATTCTTTCTTTCTTTGTTCGTTTGTTCGTTTGTTCGTTTGTTCGTTTGTTCGTTTGTTCGCTGGTTCGTTGGTTCGTTGGTTCGTTGGTTCGTTGGTTCGTTTGTTTCTTTGTTTCTTTCTTTCTTTGTCGTTTGTTCGTTTGTTCGTTTGTTCGCTGGTTCGTTTGTTCGTTTGTTCGTTTGTTCGTTTGTTCGTTTGTTCGTTTGTTCGTTTGTTCGTTTGTTCGTTTGTTCGTTTGTTCGTTTGTTCGTTTGTTCGTTTGTTCGTTTGTTCGTTTGTTCGTTTGTTCGTTTGTTCGCTGGTTCGTTGGTTCGTTGTTTCGTTGGTTCGTTGGTTCGTTGGTTCGTTGGTTCGTTGGTTCGTTGGTTCGTTGGTTCGTTGGTTCGTTGGTTCGTTGGTTCGTTGGTTCGTTGGTTCGTAGATTCGTTGGTTCGTTGGTTCGTTGGTTCGTTGGTTTCTTTGTTTCTTTCTTTCTTTGTTCGTTTGTTCGTTGGTTCGTTGGTTCGTTCGTTTCTTTGTTTCTTTCTTTCTTTGTTCGTTTGTTCGTTTGTTCGTTTGTTCGTTTGTTCGTTTGCTCGTTTGTTCGTTTGTTCGCTGGTTCGTTGGTTCGTTGGTTCGCTGGTTCGTTGGTTCGTTGGTTCGTTGGTTCGTTGGTTCGTTGGTTCGTTGGTTCGTTGGTTCGTTTGTTTCTTTGTTCGTTTGTTCGTTGGTTCGTTTGTTCGTTTGTTCGCTGGTTCGTTGGTTCGTTGGTTCGTTGGTTCGATGGTTCGTTGGTTCGTTGGTTCGTTGGTTCGTTTGTTCGTTGGTTCGTTGGTTCGTTGGTTCGTTGGTTCGTTGGTTCGTTGGTTCGTTGGTTCGTTGGTTCGTTTGTTTCATTGTTTCTTTCTTTCTTTGTTCGTTTGTTCGTTTGTTCGTTTGTTCGTTGGTTCGTTGGTTCGTTGGTTCGTTTGATCGTTTGTTCGTTTGTTCGTTTGTTCGTTTGTTCGTTTGTTCGTTTGTTCGCTGGTTCGTTGGTTCGTTGGTTCGTTGGTTCGTTGGTTCGTTTGTTTCTTTGTTTCTTTCTTTCTTTGTTCGTTTGTTCGTTTGTTCGTTTGTTCGTTGGTTCGTTGGTTCGTTTGTTCGTTTGTTCGTTTGTTCGTTTGTTCGTTTGCTCGCTGGTTCGTTGGTTCGTTGGTTCGTTGGTTCGTTGGTTCGTTGGTTCGTTGGTTCGTTGGTTCGTTGGTTCGTTGGTTCGTTGGTTCGTTGGTTCGTTGGTTCGTTGGTTTCTTTGTTTCTTCCTTTCTTTGTTCGTTTGTTCGTTTGTTCGTTGGTTCGTTTGTTCGTTTGTTCGCTGGTTCGTTGGTGCGTTGGTTCGTTGGTTCGTTGTTTCGTTGGTTCGTTGGTTCGTTGGTTCGTTGGTTCGTTGGTTCGTTGGTTCGTTGGTTCGTTGGTTCGTTGGTTCGTTGGTTCGTTGGTTCGTTGGTTCGTTGGTTCGTTGGATCGTTGGTTCGTTGGTTCGTTGGTTCGTTGGTTCGTTGGTTCGTTGGTTCGTTGGTTCGTTGGTTCGTTGGTTCGTTGGTTCGTTGGTTCGTTGGTTCGTTTGTTCGTTGGTTCGTTTGTTGGTTTGTTCGTTTGTTCGTTTGTTCGTTTGTTCGTTTGTTCGTTTGTTCGTTTGTTCGTTTGTTCGTTTGTTCGTTTGTTCGTTTGTTCGTTTGTTCGTTTGTTCGCTGGTTCGTTGGTTCGTTGTTTCGTTGGTTCGTTGGTTCGTTGCTTCGTTGGTTCGTTGGTTCGTTGGTTCGTTGGTTTCTTTGTTTCTTCCTTTCTTTGTTCGTTTGTTCGTTTGTTCGTTGGTTCGTTGGTTCGTTTGTTCGTTGGTTCGTTGGTTCGTTGTTTCGTTGGTTCGTTGGTTCGTTGGTTCGTTGGTTCGTTGGTTCGTTGGTTCGTTGGTTCGTTGGTTCGTTGGTTCGTTGGTTCGTTGGTTCGTTGGTTCGTTGGTTCGTTGGTTCGTTGGTTCGTTGGTACGTTGGTTCGTTGGTTCGTTGGTTCGTTGGTTCGTTGGTTCGTTGGTTCGTTGGTTCGTTGGTTCGTTGGTTCGTTGGTTCGTTGGTTCGTTGGTTCGTTGGTTCGTTGGTTCGTTGGTTCGTTGGTTCGTTGGTTCGTTGGTTCGTTGGTTCGTTTGTTTCTTTGTTCGTTTGTTCGTTG
>NW_027486960.1:0-5000 GCF_050908995.1 Andrena cerasifolii | reverse complement strand
GTTCCTTTGTTCGTTTGTTCGTTGGTTCGTTGGTTCGTTGGTTCGTTGGTTCGTTTGTTTCTTTGATTCTTTCTTTCTTTGTTCGTTTGTTCGTTTGTTCGTTTGTTCGTTTGTTCGTTTGTTCCTTGGTTCGTTGGTTCGTTGGTTCATTGGTTCGTTGGTTCGTTGGTTCGTTGGTTCGTTGGTTCGTTGGTTCCTTGGTTCGTTGGTTCGTTGGTTCGTTGGTTCTTTGGTTCGTTGGTTCGTTGGTTCGTTGGTTCGTTGGTTCGTTGGTTCGTTGGTTCGTTGGTTCGTTGGTTCGTTGGTTCGTTGGTTCGTTGGTTCGTTGGTTCGTTGGTTCGTTTGTTCGTTTGTTCGTTTGTTCGTTTGTTCCTTTGTTCGTTTGTTCGTTGGTTCGTTGGTTCGTTGGTTCGTTTGTTTCTTTGATTCTTTCTTTCTTTGTTCGTTTGTTCGTTGGTTCGTTTGTTGGTTTGTTCGCTGGTTCGTTGGTTCGTTGGTTCGTTGGTTCGTTGGTTCGTTGGTTCGTTGGTTCGTTGGTTCGTTGGTTCGTTGGTTCGTTGGTTCGTTGGTTCGTTGGTTCGTTGGTTCGTTGGTTCGTTGGTTCTTTGGTTCGTTGGATCGTTGGTTCGTTGGTTCGTTGGTTCGTTGGTTCGTTGGTTCGTTGGTTCGTTGGTTCGTTGGTTCCTTGGTTCGTTGTTTCGTTGGTTCGTTGGATCGTTGGTTCGTTGGTTCGTTGGTTCGTTGGTTCGTTGGTTCGTTGGTTCGTTGGTTCGTTGGTTCGTTGGTTCTTTGGTTCGTTGGTTCGTTGGTTCGTTGGTTCGTTGGTTCGTTGGTTCGTTGGTTCGTTGGTTCGTTGGTTCGTTGGTTCGTTGGTTCGTTGGTTCGTTGGTTCGTTGGTTCGTTTGTTCGTTTGTTCGTTTGTTCGTTTGTTCCTTTGTTCGTTTGTTCGTTGGTTCGTTGGTTCGTTGGTTCGTTGGTTCGTTTGTTTCTTTGATTCTTTCTTTCTTTGTTCGTTTGTTCGTTTGTTCGTTTGTTCGTTTGTTCGTTTGTTCGCTGGATCGTTGGTTCGTTGGTTCGTTGGTTCGTTGGTTCGTTTGTTTCTTTGTTTCTTTCTTTCTTTGTCGTTTGTTCGTTTGTTCGTTTGTTCGCTGGTTCGTTTGTTCGTTTGTTCGTTTGTTCGTTTGTTCGTTTGTTCGTTTGTTCGTTTGTTCGTTTGTTCGTTTGTTCGTTTGTTCGTTTGTTCGTTTGTTCGTTTGTTCGTTTGTTCGTTTGTTCGTTTGTTCGCTGGTTCGTTGGTTCGTTGTTTCGTTGGTTCGTTGGTTCGTTGGTTCGTTGGTTCGTTGGTTCGTTGGTTCGTTGGTTCGTTGGTTCGTTGGTTCGTTGGTTCGTTGGTTCGTAGATTCGTTGGTTCGTTGGTTCGTTGGTTCGTTGGTTCGTTGGTTTCTTTGTTTCTTTCTTTCTTTGTTCGTTTGTTCGTTGGTTCGTTGGTTCGTTGGTTCGTTCGTTTCTTTGTTTCTTTCTTTTCTTTGTTCGTTTGTTCGTTTGTTCGTTTGTTCGTTGGTTCGTTGGTTCGTTGGTTCGTTGGTTCGTTGGTTCGTTGGTTCGTTGGTTCGTTTGTTTCTTTGTTCGTTTGTTCGTTGGTTCGTTTGTTCGTTTGTTCGCTGGTTCGTTGGTTCGTTGGTTCGTTGGTTCGTTGGTTCGTTGGTTCGTTGGTTCGTTTGTTTCATTGTCTCTTTCTTTCTTTGTTCGTTTGTTCGTTTGTTCGTTTGTTCGTTGGTTCGTTGGTTCGTTGGTTCGTTTGATCGTTTGTTCGTTTGTTCGTTTGTTCGTTTGTTCGTTTGTTCGCTGGTTCGTTGGTTCGTTGGTTCGTTGGTTCGTTGGTTCGTTTGTTTCTTTGTTTCTTTCTTTCTTTGTTCGTTTGTTCGTTTGTTCGTTTGTTCGTTGGTTCGTTGGTTCGTTTGTTCGTTTGTTCGTTTGTTCGTTTGTTCGTTTGCTCGCTGGTTCGTTGGTTCGTTGGTTCGTTGGTTCGTTGGTTCGTTGGTTCGTTGGTTCGTTGGTTCGTTGGTTCGTTGGTTCGTTGGTTTCTTTGTTTCTTCCTTTCTTTGTTCGTTTGTTCGTTTGTTCGTTGGTTCGTTTGTTCGTTTGTTCGCTGGTTCGTTGGTGCGTTGGTTCGTTGGTTCGTTGTTTCGTTGGTTCGTTGGTTCGTTGGTTCGTTGGTTCGTTGGTTCGTTGGTTCGTTGGTTCGTTGGTTCGTTGGTTCGTTGGTTCGTTTGTTCGTTTGTTCGTTGGTTCGTTGGTTCGTTGGTTCGTTGGTTCGTTGGTTCGTTGGTTCGTTGTTTCGTTGGTTCGTTGGTTCGTTTGTTCGTTGGTTCGTTGGTTCGTTGTTTCGTTGGTTCGTTGGTTCGTTGGTTCGTTGGTTCGTTGGTTCGTTGGTTCGTTGGTTCGTTGGTTCGTTGGTTCGTTGGTTCGTTGGTTCGTTGGTTCGTTGGTTCGTTGGTTCGTTGGTTCGTTGGTTCGTTGGTTCGTTGGTTCGTTGGTTCGTTGGTTCGTTGGTTCGTTGGTTCGTTGGTTCGTTGGTTCGTTGGTTCGTTGGTTCGTTGGTTCGTTGGTTCGTTGGTTCGTTGGTTCGTTGGTTCGTTGGTTCGTTGGTTCGATGGTTCGTTGGTTCGTTGGTTCGTTGGTTCGTTTGTTCGTTGGTTCGTTGGTTCGTTGGTTCGTTGGTTCGTTGGTTCGTTGGTTCGTTGGTTCGTTGGTTCGTTGGTTCGTTTGTTTCTTTGTTTCTTTCTTTCTTTGTTCGTTTGTTCGTTTGTTCGTTGGTTCGTTGGTTCGTTGGTTCGTTGGTTCGTTTGTTCGTTTGTTCGTTTGTTCGTTTGTTCGTTTGTTCGTTTGTTCGTTTGTTCGCTGGTTCGTTGGTTCGTTGGTTCGTTGGTTCGTTGGTTCGTTGGTTCGTTGGTTCGTTGGTTCGTTGGTTCCTTGGTTCGTTGGTTCGTTTGTTTCTTTGTTTCTTTCTTTCTTTGTTCGTTTGTTCGTTTGTTCGTTTGATCGTTGGTTCGTTGGTTCGTTTGTTCGTTTGTTCGTTTGTTCGTTTGTTCGTTTGTTCGTTTGTTCGCTGGTTCGTTGGTTCGTTGGTTCGTTGGTTCGTTGGTTCGTTGGTTCGTTGGTTCGTTGGTTCGTTGGTTCGTTGGTTCGTTGGTTCGTTGGTTCGTTGGTTTCTTTGTTTCTTTCTTTCTTTGTTCGTTTGTTCGTTTGTTCGTTGGTTCGTTTGTTCGTTTGTTCGCTGGTTCGCTGGTTCGTTGGTGCGTTGGTTCGTTGGTTCGTTGTTTCGTTGGTTCGTTGGTTCGTTGGTTCGTTGGTTCGTTGGTTCGTTGGGTCGTTGGTTCGTTGTTTCGTTGGTTCGTTGGATCGTTGGTTCGTTGGTTCGTTGGTTCGTTGGTTCGTTGGTTCGTTGGTTCGTTGGTTCGTTGTTTCGTTGGTTCGTTGGTTCGTTGGTTCGTTGGTTCGTTTGTTGGTTTGTTCGCTGGTTCGTTGGTTCGTTGGTTCGTTGGTTCGTTGGTTCGTTGGTTCGTTGGTTCGTTGGTTCGTTGGTTCGTTGGTTCGTTGGTTCCTTGGTTCGTTGGTTCGTTGGTTCGTTGTTTCGTTGGTTCGTTGGTTCGTTGGTTCGTTTGTTCGTTGGTTCGTTGGTTCGTTGGTTCGTTGGTTCGTTGGTTCGTTGGTTCGTTGGTTCGTTGGTTCGTTGGTTCGTTGGTTCGTTGGTTCGTTGGTTCGTTGGTTCGTTGGTTCGTTGGTTCGTTGGTTCGTTGGTTCGTTGGTTCGTTGGTTCGTTGGTTCGTTGGTTCGTTGGTTCGTTGGTTCGTTGGTTCGTTGGTTCGTTGGTTCGTTTGTTTCTTTGTTCGTTTGTTCGTTGGTTCGTTTGTTCGTTTGTTCGCTGGTTCGTTGGTTCGTTGGTTCGTTGGATCGATGGTTCGTTGGTTCGTTGGTTCGTTGGTTCGTTTGTTCGTTGGTTCGTTGGTTCGTTGGTTCGTTGGTTCGTTGGTTCGTTGGTTCGTTGGTTCGTTTGTTTCTTTGTTTCTTTCCTTCTTTGTTCGTTTGTTCGTTTGTTCGTTGGTTCGTTGGTTCGTTGGTTCGTTTGTTCGTTTGTTCGTTTGTTCGTTTGTTCGTTTGTTCGTTTGTTCGCTGGTTCGTTGGTTCGTTGGTTCGTTGGTTCGTTGGTTCGTTTGTTTCTTTGTTTCTTTCTTTCTTTGTTCGTTTGTTCGTTTGTTCGTTTGTTCGTTTGTTCGTTGGTTCGTTGGTTCGTTGGTTCGTTGGTTCGTTGGTTTCTTTGTTTCTTTCTTTCTTTGTTCGTTTGTTCGTTGGTTCGTTGGTTCGTTCCTTTCTTTGTTTCTTTCTTTCTTTGTTCGTTTGTTCGTTTGTTCGTTTGTTCGTTTGTTCGTTTGTTCGTTTGCTCGTTTGTTCGTTTGTTCGCTGGTTCGTTGGTTCGTTGGTTCGCTGGTTCGTTGGTTCGTTGGTTCGTTGGTTCGTTGGTTCGTTGGTTCGTTGGTTCGTTGGTTCGTTGGTTCGTTTGTTTCTTTGTTCGTTGGTTCGTTGGTTCGTTGGTTCGTTGGTTCGTTTGTTTCTTTGTTTCTTTCTTTCTTTGTTCGTTTGTTCGTTTGTTCGTTGGTTCGTTGGTTCGTTGGTTCGTTGGTTCGTTTGTTCGTTTGTTCGTTTGTTCGTTTGTTCGTTTGTTCGTTTGTTCGTTTGTTCGCTGGTTCGTTGGTTCGTTGGTTCGTTGGTTCGTTGGTTCGTTGGTTCGTTGGTTCGTTGGTTCGTTGGTTCCTTGGTTCGTTGGTTCGTTTGTTTCTTTGTTTCTTTCTTTCTTTGTTCGTTTGTTCGTTTGTTCGTTTGATCGTTGGTTCGTTGGTTCGTTTGTTCGTTTGTTCGTTTGTTCGTTTGTTCGTTTGTTCGTTTGTTCGCTGGTTTCGTTGGTTCGTTGGTTCGTTGGTTCGTTGGTTCGTTGGTTCGTT
>NW_027486959.1:0-18697 GCF_050908995.1 Andrena cerasifolii | reverse complement strand
AACGAACCAACGAACAAACGAATAAAAGAACAAACGAACAAACGAACAATCGAACAAACGAACAAACGAACAAACGAACAAACGAACAAACGAACAAACGAACAAACGAACAAACGAACAAACGAACAAACGAACAAACGAACAAACGAAGAGACGAACAAACGAACAAACGAACAAACGAACAAACGAACAAACGAACAAACGAACAAACGAACAAACGAGCAAACGAACAAACGAACAAACGATCCAAAGAGACAAACGAAAAAACTATTAAAGAGACAAAGAAACAAAGATACAAAGAAACAAACGAAACAACGATCCAACGATCCAACGTACCAACGAACAAACGAACAAACGAACAAACGAACAAACGAACAAACGAACAAACGAACAAACGAACAAACGAACCAACGAACCCACGAACATACGGACAAACGAACAAACGAACAAGCGAACAAACGAACAAACGAGCAAACGAACAAACGAACAAACGAACAAACGAACAAACGAACAAACGAACAAACGAACAAACGAACAAACGAACAAACGAACAAACGAACAAACGAACAAACGAACGAACGAACAAACGAACAAACGAACAAACGAACAAACGAACAAACGAACAAACGACCAAACGAACAAACGAACAATCGAACCAACGCACAAACGAACAAACGAACAAACGAACAAACGAACAATCGAACCAACGAACAATCGAACCAACGAACAAACGAACAAACGAACAAACGAACAAACGAACAAACGAACAAACGAACAACGAACAAACGAACAAACGAACAAACGAACAAACGAACAAACGAACAAACGAACAAACGAACAAACGAACAAACGAACAAACGAACAAACGAACAAACGAACAAACGAACAAACGAACAAACGAACAAACGAACAAACGAACAAACGAACAAACGAACAAACGAACAAACGAACAAACGAACAAACGAACAAACGAACAAACGAACAAACGAACAAACGAACAAACGAACAACCGAACAAACGAACAAACGATCAAAGAGACAAAGAAACAAAGATACAAAGAAACAAACGAACCAACGACAAACAAAACAAACGAACAAAGAAACAAAGAAACAAAGATACAAAGAAACAAACGAACCAACGAACCAACGAACCAACGAAACAACGAACCAACGAACCAACGAAACAACGAACCAACGAAACAACGAACCAACGAACAAACGAACCAACGAAAAAACGAACAAACGAACAAACGAACAAACGAACAAACGAACAAACGAACAAACGAACAAACGAACAAACGAACAAACGAACAAACGAATAAACGAACAAACGAACAAACGATCAAACGAACAAACGAACCAACGAACCAACGAACCAACGAACCAACGAACCAACGAACCAACGAAACAACGAACCAACGAACCAACGAACCAACGAAACAACGAACCAACGAAACAACGAACCAACGAACCAACGAACAAACGAATAAAAGAACAAACGAACAAACGAACAATCGAACAAACGAACAAACGAACAAACGAACAAACGAACAAACGAACAAACGAACTAACGAACCAACGATCCAAAGAGACAAACGAAAAAACTATCAAAGAGACAAAGAAACAAAGATACAAAGAAACAAACGAACCAACGAACCAACGAACCAACGAAACAACGAACCAACGAACCAACGAACCAACGAACCAACGAACCAAGGAACCAACGAACCAACGAACCAACGAAACAACGAACCAACGAACCAACGAACAAACGAATAAAAGAACAAACGAACAAACGAACAATCGAACTAACGATCAAACGAACAAACGAACAAACGAACAAACGAACAAACGAACAAACGAACAAACGAACAAACGAACAAACGAACAAACGAACAGACGAACAAACGAACAAACGAACAAACGAACAAACGAACAAACGAACAAACGAACAAACGAACAAACGAACAAACGAACCAACGAACCAACGAACAAACGAACAAACGAACAAACGAGCAAACAAACAAACGAACAAACGAACAAACGAACAAGCGAACAAACGAACCAACGAACCATTGAACCAACGAACCCACGAACAAACGAAAAAGCAAACAAACGAACTAACGAACAAACGAACAATCGAACAAAGAGACAAAGAAACAAGGAAACAAAGAAACAAGGAAACAAAGAAACAAACGAACCAACGAGCCAACGAACCAACGAACCAACGAACCAACGAACCAACGAACCAACGAACCAACGAACCAACGAACCAACGAAACAACGAACCAACGAACAAACGTACAAACGAACCAACGAAACAACGAAACAACGAAACAACGAACCAACGAACAAACGAACAAACGAACAAACGAACAAACGAACAAACGAACTAACGAACAAACGAACCAACGAACAAACGAACAAACGAACAAACGAACAAACGAACAAAGAGACAAAGAAACAAAGAAACAAAGAAACAAACGAACCAACGAACCAACGAACCAACGAACCAACGAACCAACGAAACAACGAACCAACGACCAACGAAAAAACGAACCAACGAACCAAAGAACAAACGAACAAACGATCAAACGAACAAACGAACAAACGAACAAACGAACAAACGAACAAACGAACAAACGAACAAACGAACAAACGAACAAACGAACAAACGAACAAACGATCCAAAGAGACAAACGAAAAAACTATCAAAGAGACAAAGAAACAAAGATACAAAGAAACAAACGAACCAACGAACCAACGAACTAACGAAACAACGAACCAACGAAACAACGAAACAACGAACCAACGAACAAACGAACAAACGAACAAACGAACAAACGAACAAATGAACAAACGAACAAACGAACAAACGAACAAACGAACAAACGAACAAACGAATAAACGAACAAACGAACATACGATCAAACGAACAAACGAACAATCGAACAAAGAGACAAAGAAACAAACAAACAAAGAAAAAACGAACCAACGAACTAACGAACCAACGATCCAACGAACCAACGAACCAACGAACTAACGAACCAACGATCCAACGAACCAACGAACCAACGAACCAACGAACCAACGAACCAACGAACCAACGAACCAACGAACCAACGAACCAACGAACAAACGAACAAACGAACAAACGAACAAACGAACAAACGAACAAACGAACAAACGAACAAACGAACAAACGAACAAACGAATAAACGAACAAACGAACATACGATCAAACGAACAAACGAACAATCGAACAAAGAGACAAAGAAACAAACAAACAAAGAAAAAACGAACCAACGAACTAACGAACCAACGATCCAACGAACCAACGAACCAACGAACTAACGAACCAACGAACAAACGAACAAACGAACAAACGAACAAACGAACAAAGAGACAAAGAAACAAAGAAACAAAGAAACAAACGAACCAACGAACCAACGAACCAACGAACCAACGAACCAACGAAACAACGAACCAACGAAAAAACGAACCAACGAACCAAAGAACAAACGAACAAACGAACAAACGAACAAACGAACAAACGAACAGACGAACAAACGAACAAACGAACAAACGAACAAACGAACAAACGAACAAACGAACAAACGAACAAACGAACAAACGAACCAACGAACCAACGAACAAACGAACAAACGAACAAACGAGCAAACAAACAAACGAACAAACGAACAAACGAACAAGCGAACAAACGAACCAACGAACCATTGAACCAACGAACCCACGAACAAACGAAAAAGCAAACAAACGAACTAACGAACAAACGAACAATCGAACAAAGAGACAAAGAAACAAGGAAACAAAGAAACAAGGAAACAAAGAAACAAACGAACCAACGAGCCAACGAACCAACGAACCAACGAACCAACGAAACAACGAACCAACGAAACAACGAACCAACGAACCAACGAACAAACGAACAAACGAACAAACGAACAAACGAACAAACGAACAAACGAACAAACGAACAAACGAACAAACGAACAAACGAACAAGCGAACAAACGAACAAACGAACAAACGAACAAACGAACAAACGAACAAACGAACAAACGAACAAACGAACAAACGAACAAGCGAACAAACGAACAAACGAACAAACGATCAAAGAGACAAACGAACAAACGAACAAACGATCAAAGAGACAAACGAACAAACGAACAAACGATCAAAGAGACAAAGAAACAAAGATACAAAGAAACAAACGAACCAACGAACAAACGATCAAAGAGACAAAGATACAAAGATACAAAGAACCAACGAAACAACGAACCAACGAACCAACGAACCAACGAACAAACGAACAAACGAACAAACGAACAAACGAACAAACGAACAAACGAACAAACGAACAAACGAACAAACGAACAAACGAACAAACGAATAAACGAACAAACGAACAAACGATCAAACGAACAAACGAACAAACGAACAAACGAACAAACGAACAAACGAACAAACGAACAAACGAACAAACGAACAAACGATCCAAAGAGACAAACGAAAAAACTATCAAAGAGACAAAGAAACAAAGATACAAAGAAACAAACGAACCAACGAACCAACGAACTAACGAAACAACGAACCAACGAAACAACGAACCAACGAACCAACGAACAAACGAACAAACGAACAAACGAACAAACGAACAAACGAACAAACGAACAAACGAACAAACGAACAAACGAACAAACGAACAAACGAACAAACGAATAAACGAACAAACGAACAAACGAACCAACGAACAAACGAACAAACGAACAAACGAACAAACGAACAAACGAACAAACGAACAGACGAACAAACGAACAAACGAACAAACGAACAAACGAACAAACGAACAAACGAACAAACGAACAAACGAACAAACGAACCAACGAACCAAAGAACAAACGAACAAACGAACAAACGAGCAAACAAACAAACGAACAAACGAACAAACGAACAAGCGAACAAACGAACCAACGAACCATTGAACCAACGAACCCACGAACAAACGAAAAAGCAAACAAACGAACTAACGAACAAACGAACAATCGAACAAAGAGACAAAGAAACAAGGAAACAAAGAAACAAGGAAACAAAGAAACAAACGAACCAACGAGCCAACGAACCAACGAACCAACGAACCAACGAACCAACGAACCAACGAACCAACGAACCAACGAAACAACGAACCAACGAACAAACGTACAAACGAACCAACGAAACAACGAAACAACGAAACAACGAACCAACGAACTAACGAACAAACGAACAAACGAACAAACGAACAAACGAACTAACGAACAAACGAACCAACGAACAAACGAACAAACGAACAAACGAACAAACGAACAAAGAGACAAAGAAACAAAGAAACAAAGAAACAAACGAACCAACGAACCAACGAACCAACGAACCAACGAACCAACGAAACAACGAACCAACGAAAAAACGAACCAACGAACCAAAGAACAAACGAACAAACGAACAAACGAACAAACGAACAAACGAACAAACGAACAAACGAACAAACGAACAAACGAACAAACGAACAAACGAACAAACGAACAAACGAACAAACGATCCAAAGAGACAAACGAAAAAACTATCAAAGAGACAAAGAAACAAAGATACAAAGAAACAAACGAACCAACGAACCAACGAACTAACGAAACAACGAACCAACGAAACAACGAACCAACGAACCAACGAACAAACGAACAAACGAACAAACGAACAAACGAACAAACGAACAAACGAACAAACGAACAAACGAACAAACGAACAAACGAACAAACGAATAAACGAACAAACGAACATACGATCAAACGAACAAACGAACAATCGAACAAAGAGACAAAGAAACAAACAAACAAAGAAAAAACGAACCAACGAACTAACGAACCAACGATCCAACGAACCAACGAACCAACGAACTAACGAACCAACGATCCAACGAACCAACGAACCAACGAACCAACGAACCAACGAACCAACGAACCAACGAACCAACGAACCAACGAACCAACGAACAAACGAACAAACGAACAAACGAACAAACGAACAAACGAACAAACGAACAAACGAACAAACGAACAAACGAACAAACGAATAAACGAACAAACGAACATACGATCAAACGAACAAACGAACAATCGAACAAAGAGACAAAGAAACAAACAAACAAAGAAAAAACGAACCAACGAACTAACGAACCAACGATCCAACGAACCAACGAACCAACGAACTAACGAACCAACGAACAAACGAACAAACGAACAAACGAACAAACGAACAAAGAGACAAAGAAACAAAGAAACAAAGAAACAAACGAACCAACGAACCAACGAACCAACGAAACAACGAACCAACGAAAAAACGAACCAACGAACCAAAGAACAAACGAACAAACGAACAAACGAACAAACGAACAAACGAACAGACGAACAAACGAACAAACGAACAAACGAACAAACGAACAAACGAACAAACGAACAAACGAACAAACGAACAAACGAACCAACGAACCAACGAACAAACGAACAAACGAACAAACGAGCAAACAAACAAACGAACAAACGAACAAACGAACAAGCGAACAAACGAACCAACGAACCATTGAACCAACGAACCCACGAACAAACGAAAAAGCAAACAAACGAACTAACGAACAAACGAACAATCGAACAAAGAGACAAAGAAACAAGGAAACAAAGAAACAAGGAAACAAAGAAACAAACGAACCAACGAGCCAACGAACCAACGAACCAACGAACCAACGAAACAACGAACCAACGAAACAACGAACCAACGAACCAACGAACAAACGAACAAACGAACAAACGAACAAACGAACAAACGAACAAACGAACAAACGAACAAACGAACAAACGAACAAACGAACAAACGAACAAGCGAACAAACGAACAAACGAACAAACGAACAAACGAACAAACGAACAAACGAACAAACGAACAAACGAACAAACGAACAAGCGAACAAACGAACAAACGAACAAACGATCAAAGAGACAAACGAACAAACGAACAAACGATCAAAGAGACAAAGAAACAAAGATACAAAGAAACAAACGAACCAACGAACAAACGATCAAAGAGACAAAGATACAAAGATACAAAGAACCAACGAAACAACGAACCAACGAACCAACGAACCAACGAACAAACGAACAAACGAACAAACGAACAAACGAACAAACGAACAAACGAACAAACGAACAAACGAACAAACGAACAAACGAACAAACGAATAAACGAACAAACGAACAAACGATCAAACGAACAAACGAACAATCGAACAAAGAGACAAAGAAACAAACTAACAAAGAAAAAACGAACCAACGAACCAACGAACCAACGAACCAACGAACCAACGAACCAACGAACCAACGAACCAACGAACCAACGAACCAACGAACCAACGAAACAACGAACCAACGAACCAACCAACCAACGAAACAACGAACCAACGAAACAACGAACCAACGAACCAACGAACAAACGAATAAAAGAACAAACGAACAAACGAACAATCGAACAAACGAACAAACGCACAAACGAACAAACGAACAAACGAACAAACGAACAAACGAACAAACGAACAAACGAACAAACGAACAAACGAACAAACGAGCAAACGAACAAACGAACAAACGATCCAAAGAGACAAAGGAAAAAACTATCAAAGAGGCAAAGAAACAAAGATACAAAGAAACAAACGAAACAACGATCCAACGATCCAACGTACCAACGAACAAACGAACAAACGAACAAACGAACAAACGAACAAACGAACAAACGAACAGACGAACAAACGAACAAACGAACAAACGAACAAACGAACAAACGAACAAACGAACAAACGAACCAACGAACCAACGAACAAACGAACAAACGAACAAACGAGCAAACAAACAAACAAACAAAGAAAAAACGAACCAACGAACTAACGAACCAACGATCCAAAGAGACAAACGAAAAAACTATCAAAGAGACAAAGAAGCAAAGATACAAAGAAACAAACGAACCAACGAAACAACGAACCAACGAAACAACGATCCAACGAACAAGCGAAAAAACGACAAAACGAACAAACGAACAAACGAACAAACGAACAAACGAATAAAAGAACAAACGAACAAACGAACAATCGAACAAACGAACAAACGAACAAACGAACAAACGAACAAACGAACAAACGAACAAACGAACAAACGAACCAACGAACCAACGAACAAACGAACAAACGAACAAACGAGCAA
Source organism: Andrena cerasifolii (assembly GCF_050908995.1). NCBI lineage: Eukaryota > Metazoa > Arthropoda > Insecta > Hymenoptera > Andrenidae > Andrena > Andrena cerasifolii. Next base: position 10,403 of record NW_027486959.1, on the reverse strand, counting down.
ACAAACAAACAGACAAAGAAAAAACGAACCAACGAACTAACGAACCAACGATCCAAAGAGACAAACGAAAAAACTATCAAAGAGACAAAGAAACAAAGATACAAAGAAACAAACGAACCAACGAACAAACGATCAAAGAGACAAAGATACAAAGATACAAAGAACCAACGAAACAACGAACCAACGAACCAACGAACCAACGAACAAACGAACAAACGAACAAACGAACAAACGAACAAACGAACAAACGAACAAACGAACAAACGAACAAACGAACAAACGAACAAACGAATAAACGAACAAACGAACAAACGATCAAACGAACAAACGAACAATCGAACAAAGAGACAAAGAAACAAACTAACAAAGAAAAAACGAACCAACGAACCAACGAACCAACGAACCAACGAACCAACGAACCAACGAACCAACGAACCAACGAACCAACGAACCAACGAACCAACGAAACAACGAACCAACGAACCAACCAACCAACGAAACAACGAACCAACGAAACAACGAACCAACGAACCAACGAACAAACGAATAAAAGAACAAACGAACAAACGAACAATCGAACAAACGAACAAACGCACAAACGAACAAACGAACAAACGAACAAACGAACAAACGAACAAACGAACAAACGAACAAACGAACAAACGAACAAACGAGCAAACGAACAAACGAACAAACGATCCAAAGAGACAAACGAAAAAACTATCAAAGAGGCAAAGAAACAAAGATACAAAGAAACAAACGAAACAACGATCCAACGATCCAACGTACCAACGAACAAACGAACAAACGAACAAACGAACAAACGAACAAACGAACAAACGAACAGACGAACAAACGAACAAACGAACAAACGAACAAACGAACAAACGAACAAACGAACAAACGAACCAACGAACCAACGAACAAACGAACAAACGAACAAACGAGCAAACAAACAAACAAACAAAGAAAAAACGAACCAACGAACTAACGAACCAACGATCCAAAGAGACAAACGAAAAAACTATCAAAGAGACAAAGAAGCAAAGATACAAAGAAACAAACGAACCAACGAAACAACGAACCAACGAAACAACGATCCAACGAACAAGCGAAAAAACGACAAAACGAACAAACGAACAAACGAACAAACGAACAAACGAATAAAAGAACAAACGAACAAACGAACAATCGAACAAACGAACAAACGAACAAACGAACAAACGAACAAACGAACAAACGAACAAACGAACAAACGAACAAACGAACCAACGAACCAACGAACAAACGAACAAACGAACAAACGAGCAAACAAACAAACAAACAAACAAAAAACGAACCAACGAACTAACGAACCAACGATCCAAAGAGACAAACGAAAAAACTATCAAAGAGACAAAGAAACAAAGATACAAAGAAACAAACGAACCAACGAACCAACGAACCAACGAAACAACGAACCAACGAAACAACGAACCAACGAACCAACGAAACAACGAACCAACGTACCAACGAGCAAACGAATAAAAGAACAAACGAACAAACGAACAATCGAACAAACGATCAAACGAACAAACGAACAAACGAACAAACGAACAAACGAACAAACGAACAAACGAACAAACGAACAAACGAACAAACGAACAAACGAACAAACGAACAAACGAACAAACGAGCAAACGAACAAACGAACAAACGATCCAAAGAGACAAACGAAAAAACTATCAAAGAGACAAAGAAACAAAGATACAAAGAAACAAACGAACCAACGAACCAACGAACCTACGAAACAACGAACCAACGAAACAACGAACCAACGAACCAACGAACAAACGAACAAACGAACAAACGAACAAACGAACAAACGAACAAACGAATAAACGAACAAACGAACAAACGATCAAACGAACAAACGAACAATCGAACAAAGAGACAAAGAAACAAACAAACAAAGAAAAAACGAACCAACGAACTAACGAACCAACGAACCAACGAACCAACGAACCAACGAACCAACGAAACAACGAACCAACGAACAAACGTACAAACGAACCAACGAAACAACGAAACAACGAAACAACGAACCAACGAACAAACGAACAAACGAACAAACGAACAAACGAACAAACGAACAAACGAACAAACGAACAAACGATCCAAAGAGACAAACGAAAAAACTATCAAAGAGACAAAGAAGCAAAGATACAAAGAAACAAACGAACCAACGAACCAACGAACTGACGAAACAACGAACAAACGAACAAACGAACAAACGAATAAACGAACAAACGAACAAACGATCAAACGAACAAACGAACAATCGAACAAAGAGACAAAGAAACAAACAAACAAAGAAAAAACGAACCAACGAACTAACGAACCAACGATCCAACGAACCAACGAACCAACGAACTAACGAACCAACGATCCAACGAACCAACGAACCAACGAACCAACGAACCAACGAACCAACGAACCAACGAACCAACGAACCAACGAACCAACGAACCAACGAACCAACGAACCAACGAACCAAGGAACCAACCAACCAACGAACCAACGAACCAACGAAGCAACGAAGCAACGAACCAACGAACCAACGAACAAACGAAAAAACGACAAAACGAACAAACAAACAAACGAACAAACGAACAAACGAACAAGCGATCAAACGAACAAACGAACCAACGAACCAACGAACTGACGAAACAACGAACAAACGAACAAACGAACAAACGAATAAACGAACAAACGAACAAACGATCAAACGAACAAACGAACAATCGAACAAAGAGACAAAGAAACAAACAAACAAAGAAAAAACGAACCAACGAACTAACGAACCAACGATCCAACGAACCAACGAACCAACGAACTAACGAACCAACGATCCAACGAACCAACGAACAAACGAACAAACGAACAAACGAACAAACGAATAAAAGAACAAACGAACAAACGAACAATCGAACAAACGAACAAACGAACAAACGAACAAACGAACAAACGAACAAACGAACAAACGAACAAACGAACAAACGAACAAACGAACAAACGAACAAACGAACAAACGAACAAACGAACAAACGAACAAACGAACAAACGAACAAACGAACAAACAAACAAACGAACAAACGAACAAACGAACAAGCGATCAAACGAACAAACGAACCAACGAACCAATGAACCAACGAACCCACGAACAAACGAACTAACGAACAAACGAAAAATCGAACAAAGAGACATAGAAACAAGGAAACAAAGAAACAAACGAACCAACGAGCCAACGAACCAACGAACCAACGAACCAACGAACCAACGAACCAACGAACCAACGAACCAACGAACCAACGAACCAACGAACCAACGAACCAACGAACCAACGAACCAACGAACCAACGAACCCACGAACATACGGACAAACGAACAAACGAACAAACGAACAAACGAACAAACGAGCAAACGAACAAACGAACAAACGAACAAACGAACAAACGAACAAACGAACAAACGAACAAACGAACAAACGAACAAACGAAGAAACGAAGAAACGAACAAACGAACAAACGAACAAACGAACAAACGAACAAACGAACAAACGAACAAACGAACAAACGAACAAACGAACAAACGAACAAACGAACAAACGAACAAACGACCAAACGAACAAACGAACAATCGAACCAACGAACAAACGAACAAACGAACAAACGAACAAACGAACAAACGAACAAACGAACAATCGAACCAACGAACAAACGATCAAAGAGACAAAGATACAAAGATACAAAGAACCAACGAAACAACGAACCAACGAACCAACGAACCAACGAACAAACGAACAAACGAACAAACGAACAAACGAACAAACGAACAAACGAACAAACGAACAAACGAACAAACGAACAAACGAACAAACGAATAAACGAACAAACGAACAAACGATCAAACGAACAAACGAACAATCGAACAAAGAGACAAAGAAACAAACTAACAAAGAAAAAACGAACCAACGAACCAACGAACCAACGAACCAACGAACCAACGAACCAACGAACCAACGAACCAACGAACCAACGAACCAACGAACCAACGAACCAACGAACCAACGAACCAACGAACCAACGAACCAACGAAACAACGAAACAACGAACCAACGAACCAACCAACCAACGAAACAACGAACCAACGAACCAACGAACAAACGAATAAAAGAACAAACGAACAAACGAACAATCGAACAAACGAACAAACGCACAAACGAACAAACGAACAAACGAACAAACGAACAAACGAACAAACGAACAAACGAACAAACGAACAAACGAACAAACGAACAAACGAGCAAACGAACAAACGAACAAACGATCCAAAGAGACAAACGAAAAAACTATCAAAGAGGCAAAGAAACAAAGATACAAAGAAACAAACGAAACAACGATCCAACGATCCAACGTACCAACGAACAAACGAACAAACGAACAAACGAACAAACGAACAAACGAACAAACGAACAGACGAACAAACGAACAAACGAACAAACGAACAAACGAACAAACGAACAAACGAACAATCGAACAAACGATCCAAAGAGACAAACGAAAAAACTATTAAAGAGACAAAGAAACAAAGATACAAAGAAACAAACGAAACAACGATCCAACGATCCAACGTACCAACGAACAAACGAACAAACGAACAAACGAACAAACGAACAAACGAACAAACGAACAAACGAACAAACGAACAAACGAATAAACGAACAAACGAACAAACGAACAAGCGATCAAACGAACAACCGAACCAACGAACCAATGAACCAACGAACCCACGAACAAACGAACTAACGAACAAACGAAAAATCGAACAAAGAGACATAGAAACAAGGAAACAAAGAAACAAACGAACCAACGAGCCAACGAACCAACGAACCAACGAACCAACGAACCAACGAACCAACGAACCAACGAACCAACGAACCAACGAACCAACGAACCAACGAACCAACGAACCAACGAACCAACGAACCAACGAACCAACGAACCAACGAACCCACGAACATACGGACAAACGAACAAACGAACAAACGAACAAACGAACAAACGAGCAAACGAACAAACGAACGAACGAACAAACGAACAAACGAACAAACGAACAAACGAACAAACGAACAAACGAACAAACGAACAAACGAACAAACGAACAAACGAACAAACGAACGAACGAACAAACGAACAAACGAACAAACGAACAAACGAACAAACGAACCAACGAACCAACGAACAAACGAACAAACGAACAAACGAGCAAACAAACAAACGAACAAACGAACAAACGAACAAGCGAACAAACGAACCAACGAACCATTGAACCAACGAACCCACGAACAAACGAAAAAGCAAACAAACGAACTAACGAACAAACGAACAATCGAACAAAGAGACAAAGAAACAAGGAAACAAAGAAACAAACGAACCAACGAGCCAACGAACCAACGAACCAACGAACCAACGAACCAACGAACCAACGAACCAACGAACCAACGAACCAACGAACCAACGAAACAACGAACCAACGAACAAACGTACAAACGAACCAACGAAACAACGAAACAACGAAACAACGAACCAACGAACAAACGAACAAACGAACAAACGAACAAACGAACAAACGAACTAACGAACAAACGAACCACCGAACAAACGAACAAACGAACAAACGAACAAACGAACAAAGAGACAAAGAAACAAACAAACAAAGAAACAAACGAACCAACGATCCAACGAACCAACGAACCAACGAACCAACGAAACAACGAACCAACGAAAAAACGAACCAACGAACCAAAGAACAAACGAACAAACGAACAAACGAACAAACGAACAAACGAACAAACGAACGAACGAACAAACGAACAAACGAACAAACGAACAAACGAACAAACGAACAAACGAACAAACGAACAAACGAACAAACGATCCAAAGAGACAAACGAAAAAACTATCAAAGAGACAAAGAAACAAAGATACAAAGAAACAAACGAACCAACGAACCAACGAACTAACGAAACAACGAACCAACGAAACAACGAACCAACGAACCAACGAACCAACGAACAAACGAACAAACGAACAAACGAACAAACGAACAAACGAACAAACGAACAAACGAACAAACGAACAAACGAACAAACGAACAAACGAACAAACGAACAAACGAACAAACGAATAAACGAACAAACGAACAAACGATCAAACGAACAAACGAACAATCGAACAAAGAGACAAAGAAACAAACAAACAAAGAAAAAACGAACCAACGAACAAACGAACAAACGAACAAACGAACAAACGAACAAAGAGACAAAGAAACAAAGAAACAAAGAAACAAACGAACCAACGAACCAACGAACCAACGAACCAACGAACCAACGAAACAACGAACCAACGAAAAAACGAACCAACGAACCAAAGAACAAACGAACAAACGAACAAACGAACAAACGAACAAACGAACAAACGAACAAACGAACAAACGAACAAACGAACAAACGAACAAACGAACAAACGAACAAACGAACAAACGAACAAACGAACAAACGAACAAACGAACAAACGAACAAACGATCCAAAGAGACAAACGAAAAAACTATCAAAGAGACAAAGAAACAAAGATACAAAGAAACAAACGAACCAACGAACCAACGAACTAACGAAACAACGAACCAACGAAACAACGAACCAACGAACCAACGAACCAACGAACAAACGAACAAACGAACAAACGAACAAACGAACAAACGAACAAACGAACAAACGAACAAACGAACAAACGAACAAACGAATAAACGAACAAACGAACAAACGATCAAACGAACAAACGAACAATCGAACAAAGAGACAAAGAAACAAACAAACAAAGAAAAAACGAACCAACGAACTAACGAACCAACGATCCAACGAACCAACGAACCAACGAACTAACGAACCAACGATCCAACGAACCAACGAACCAACGAACCAACGAACCAACGAACCAACGAACCAACGAACCAACGAACCAACGAACCAACGAACCAACGAACCAACGAACCAAGGAACCATCCAACCAACGAACCAACGAACCAACGAAGCAACGAAGCAACGAACCAACGAACCATCGAACAAACGAAAAAACGACAAAACGAACAAACGAACAAACGAACAAACGAACAAACGAACAAACGAACAAACGAATAAAAGAACAAACGAACAAACGGACAATCGAACAAACGAACAAACGAACAAACGAACAAACGAACAAACGAACAAACGAACAAACGAACAAACGAACAAACGAACAAACGAACAAACGAACAAACGAACAAACGAACAAACGAACAAACGAACAAACGAACAAACGAACCAACGAACCAACGAACAAACGAACAAACGAGCAAACAAACAAACGAACAAACGAACAAACGAACAAGCGAACAAACGAACCAACGAACCATTGAACCAACGAACCCACGAACAAACGAAAAAGCGAACAAACGAACTAACGAACAAACGAACAATCGAACAAAGAGACAAAGAAACAAGGAAACAAAGAAACAAACGAACCAACGAGCCAACGAACCAACGAACCAACGAACCAACGAACCAACGAAACAACGAACCAACGAACAAACGTACAAACGAACTAACGAAACAACGAACCAACGAAACAACGAAACAACGAACCAACGAACAAACGAACAAACGAACAAACGAACAAACGAACAAACGAACAAACGAACAAACGAACAAACGAACAAACGAACAAACGAACAAACGAACAAACGAATAAACGAACAAACGAACAAACGAACAAACGATCAAACGAACAAACGAACCAACGAACCAACGAACCAACGAACCAACGAACCAACGAACCAACGAACCAAGGAACCAAACAACCAACGAACCAACGAACCAACGAAGCAACGAAGCAACGAACCAACGAACCAACGAACAAACGAAAAAACGACAAAACGAACAAACGAACCAACGAACCAACGAACCAACGAACCAACGAACCAACGAACCAACGAACCAACGAACCAACGAACCAACGAACCAACGAACCAACGAACCAACGAAACAACGAAACAACGAACCAACGAACCAACCAACCAACGAAACAACGAACCAACGAACCAACGAACAAACGAATAAAAGAACAAACGAACAAACGAACAATCGAACAAACGAACAAACGCACAAACGAACAAACGAACAAACGAACAAACGAACAAACGAACAAACGAACAAACGAACAAACGAACAAACGAACAAACGAACAAACGAGCAAACGAACAAACGAACAAACGATCCAAAGAGACAAACGAAAAAACTATCAAAGAGGCAAAGAAACAAAGATACGAAGAAACAAACGAAACAACGATCCAACGATCCAACGTACCAACGAACAAACGAACAAACGAACAAACGAACAAACGAACAAACGAACAAACGAACAGACGAACAAACGAACAAACGAACAAACGAACAAACGAACAAACGAACAAACGAACAATCGAACAAACGATCCAAAGAGACAAACGAAAAAACTATTAAAGAGACAAAGAAACAAAGATACAAAGAAACAAACGAAACAACGATCCAACGATCCAACGTACCAACGAACAAACGAACAAACGAACAAACGAACAAACGAACAAACGAACAAACGAACAAACGAACAAACGAACAAACGAATAAACGAACAAACGAACAAACGAACAAGCGATCAAACGAACAACCGAACCAACGAACCAATGAACCAACGAACCCACGAACAAACGAACTAACGAACAAACGAAAAATCGAACAAAGAGACATAGAAACAAGGAAACAAAGAAACAAACGAACCAACGAGCCAACGAACCAACGAACCAACGAACCAACGAACCAACGAACCAACGAACCAACGAACCAACGAACCAACGAACCAACGAACCAACGAACCAACGAACCAACGAACCAACGAACCAACGAACCAACGAACCAACGAACCCACGAACATACGGACAAACGAACAAACGAACAAACGAACAAACGAACAAACGAGCAAACGAACAAACGAACGAACGAACAAACGAACAAACGAACAAACGAACAAACGAACAAACGAACAACGAACAAACGAACAAACGAACAAACGAACAAACGAACAAACGAACGAACGAACAAACGAACAAACGAACAAACGAACAAACGAACAAACGAACCAACGAACCAACGAACAAACGAACAAACGAACAAACGAGCAAACAAACAAACGAACAAACGAACAAACGAACAAGCGAACAAACGAACCAACGAACCATTGAACCAACGAACCCACGAACAAACGAAAAAGCAAACAAACGAACTAACGAACAAACGAACAATCGAACAAAGAGACAAAGAAACAAGGAAACAAAGAAACAAACGAACCAACGAGCCAACGAACCAACGAACCAACGAACCAACGAACCAACGAACCAACGAACCAACGAAACAACGAAACAACGAAACAACGAACCAACGAACAAACGAACAAACGAACAAACGAACAAACGAACAAACGAACTAACGAACAAACGAACCAACGAACAAACGAACAAACGAACAAACGAACAAACGAACAAAGAGACAAAGAAACAAACAAACAAAGAAACAAACGAACCAACGATCCAACGAACCAACGAACCAACGAACCAACGAAACAACGAACCAACGAAAAAACGAACCAACGAACCAAAGAACAAACGAACAAACGAACAAACGAACAAACGAACAAACGAACGAACGAACAAACGAACAAACGAACAAACGAACAAACGAACAAACGAACAAACGAACAAACGAACAAACGAACAAACGATCCAAAGAGACAAACGAAAAAACTATCAAAGAGACAAAGAAACAAAGATACAAAGAAACAAACGAACCAACGAACCAACGAACTAACGAAACAACGAACCAACGAAACAACGAACCAACGAACCAACGAACCAACGAACAAACGAACAAACGAACAAACGAACAAACGAACAAACGAACAAACGAACAAACGAACAAACGAACAAACGAACAAACGAACAAACGAACAAACGAACAAACGAATAAACGAACAAACGAACAAACGATCAAACGAACAAACGAACAATCGAACAAAGAGACAAAGAAACAAACAAACAAAGAAAAAACGAACCAACGAACAAACGAACAAACGAACAAACGAACAAACGAACAAAGAGACAAAGAAACAAAGAAACAAAGAAACAAACGAACCAACGAACCAACGAACCAACGAACCAACGAACCAACGAAACAACGAACCAACGAAACGAACCAACGAACCAAAGAACAAACGAACAAACGAACAAACGAACA
>NW_027486958.1:0-18705 GCF_050908995.1 Andrena cerasifolii | reverse complement strand
TTAAAGTTGCAATTAAGAGGCGCAGGCCTTTCAAGAGGCGTTCGAAAATTCTGCGTCTCTTCGTGAAACAGTCACTGTCTCGAAACATCTGCGCCACTTCTCGCTTTTTGATTTGCTCTCCGGAGACGTTACTTTGTGCCATCTCTTTCGACGGCATGTTCTCCTGTTACAAAGCCCAATTTTGTGTATTCTCGAAATTTTCGCCAGATTTTCGCCAATAAATCTGGAGAAAATGAAGTGGAAAGAGGTATACTAAATTTCAGCATCAAAGGCATCGCCTTAAAGTTGCAATTAAGAGGCGCAGGCCTTTCAAGAGGCGTTCGAAAATTCTGCGTCTCTTCGTTAAACAGTCACTGTCTCGAAACACTTGCGCCACTTCTCGCTCTTTGATTTGCTCTCCGGAGACGTTACTTTGTGCCATCTCTTTCGACGGCATGTTCTCCTGTTACAAAGCCCAATTCTGTGCATTCTGAAAATTTTCGCCAGATTTTGGCCAATATATCAGGAGAACATGAAGTGGAAAGAGGTATACTAAATTTCAGCTTCAAAGGCATCGCCTTAAAGTTGCAATTAAGAGGCGCAGGCCTTTCAAGAGGCGTTCGAAAATTCTGCGTCTCTTCGTTAAACAGTCACTGTCTCGAAACACCTGCGCCACTTCTCGCTCCTTGATTTGCTCTCCGGAGACGTTACTTTGTGCCATCTCTTTCAACGGCATGTTCTCCTGTTACAAAGCACAATGTTGTGCATTCTGAAAATTTTCGCTAGATTTTGGCCAATATATCAGGAGAACATGAAGTGGAAAGAGGTATACTAAATTTCAGCATCAAAGGCATCGCCTTAAAGTTGCAATTAAGAGGCGCAGGCCTTTCAGGAGGCGTTCGAAAATTCTGCGTCTCTTCGTTAAACAGTCACGGTCTCGAAACACTTGCGCCACTTCTCGCTCTTTGATTTGCTCTCCGGAGACGATACTTTGTGCCATCTATTTCGACGGCATGTTCTCCTGTTACAAAGCCCAATTCTGTGCATTCTGAAAATTTTCGCCAGATTTTGGCCAATATATCAGGGGAACATGAAGTGGATAGAGGTATACTAAATTTCAGCTTCAAAGGCATCGCCTTAAATTTGCAATTAGGAGGCGCAGGCCTTTCAAGAGGCGTTCGAAAATTCTGCGACTCTTCGTGAAACAGTCACTGTCTCGAAACATCTGCGCCACTTCTCGCTTTTTGATTTGCTCTCCGGAGACGTTACTTTGTGCCATCTCTTTCGACGGCATGTTCTCCTGTTACAAAGCCCAATTTTGTGTATTCTCGAAATTTTCGCCAGATTTTCGCCAATAAATCTGGAGAAAATGAAGTGGAAAGAGGTATACTAAATTTCAGCTTCAAAGGCATCGCCTTAAAGTTGCAATTAAGAGGCGCAGGCCTTTCAGGAGGCGTTCGAAAATTCTGCGTCTCTTCGTTAAACAGTCACGGTCTCGAAACACTTGCGCCACTTCTCGCTCTTTGATTTGCTCTCCGGAGACGATACTTTGTGCCATCTATTTCGACGGCATGTTCTCCTGTTACAAAGCCCAATTCTGTGCATTCTGAAAATTTTCGCCAGATTTTGGCCAATATATCAGGGGAACATGAAGTGGATAGAGGTATACTAAATTTCAGCTTCAAAGGCATCGCCTTAAATTTGCAATTAGGAGGCGCAGGCCTTTCAAGAGGCGTTCGAAAATTCTGCGACTCTTCGTGAAACAGTCACTGTCTCGAAACATCTGCGCCACTTCTCGCTTTTTGATTTGCTCTCCGGAGACGTTACTTTGTGCCATCTCTTTCGACGGCATGTTCTCCTGTTACAAAGCCCAATTTTGTGTATTCTCGAAATTTTCGCCAGATTTTCGCCAATAAATCTGGAGAAAATGAAGTGGAAAGAGGTATACTAAATTTCAGCTTCAAAGGCATCGCCTTAAAGTTGCAATTAAGAGGCGCAGGCCTTTCAAGAGGTGTTCGAAAATTGTGCGACTCTTCGTTAAACAGTCACTGTCTCGAAACACTTGCGCCACTTCTCGCTCTTTGATTTGCTCTCCGGAGACGTTACTTTGTGCCATCTCTTTCGACGGCATGTTCTCCTGTTACAAAGCCCAATTCTGTGCATTCTGAAAATTTTCGCCAGATTTTGGCCAATATATCAGGGGAACATGAAGTGGATAGAGGTATACTAAATTTCAGCTTCAAAGGCATCGCCTTAAATTTGCAATTAGGAGGCGCAGGCCTTTCAAGAGGCGTTCGAAAATTCTCCGACTCTTCGTTAAACAGTCACTGTCTCGAAACATCTGCGCCACATCTCGCTCTTTGATTTGCTCTCCGGAGACGTTACATTGTGCCATCTCTTTCGACGGCATGTTCTCCTGTTACAAAGCCCAATTTTGTGCATTCGGAAAATTTTCGCCAGATTTTGGCCAATAAATCAGGAGAAAATGAAGTGGAAAGAGGTATACTAAATTTCAGCTTCAAAGGCATCGCTTAAAAGTATCAAATAAGAGGCGCAGGCCTTTCAAGAGGCGTTCGAAAATTCTGCGTCTCTTCGTTAAACAGTCACGGTCTCGAAACACTTGCGCCACTTCTCGCTCCTTGATTTGCTCTCCGGAGACGTTACTTTGTGCCATCTCTTTCGACGGCATGTTCTCCTGTTACAAAGCCCAATTCTGTGCATTCTGAAAATTATCGCCAGATTTTGGCCAATATATCAGGAGAACATGAAGTGGATAGAGGTATACTAAATTTCAGCTTCAAAGGCATCGCCTTAAAGTTGCAATTAAGAGGCGCAGGCCTTTCAGGAGGCGTTCGAAAATTCTGCGTCTCTTCGTTAAACAGTCACGGTCTCGAAACACTTGCGCCACTTCTCGCTCTTTGATTTGCTCTCCGGAGACGTTACTTTGTGCCATCTCTTTCGACGGCATGTTCTCCTGTTACAAAGCCCAATTCTGTGCATTCTGAAAATTATCGCCAGATTATGGCCAATATATCAGGAGATCATGAAGTGGAAAGAGGTATACTAAATTTCAGCTTCAAAGGCATCGCCTTAAAGTTGCAATTAAGAGGCGCAGGCCTTTCAAGAGGCGTTCGAAAATTCTGCGTCTCTTCGTTAAACAGTCACTGTCTCGAAACACTTGCGCCACTTCTCGCTCTTTGATTTGCTCTCCGGAGACGTTACTTTGTGCCATCTCTTTCGACGGCATGTTCTCCTGTTACAAAGCCCAATTCTGTGCATTCTGAAAATTTTCGCCAGATTTTGGCCAATATATCAGGAGAACATGAAGTGAAAAGAGGTATACTAAATTTCAGCTTCAAAGACATCGCCTTAAAGTTGCAATTAAGAGGCGCAGGCCTTTCAAGAGGTGTTAGAAAATTCTGCGTCTCTTCGTTAATCAGCCACTGTCTCGAAACACTTGCGCCACTTCTCGCTCTTTGATTTGCTCTCCGGAGACGTTACTTTGTGCCATCTCTTTCGACGGCATGTTCTCCTGTTACAAAGCCCAATTCTGTGCATTCTGAAAATTTTCGCCAGATTTTGGCCAATATATCAGGAGAACATGAAGTGGAAAGAGGTATACTAAATTTCAGCTTCAAAGGCATCGCCTTAAAGTTGCAATTAAGAGGCGCAGGCCTTTCAAGAGGCGTTCGAAAATTCTGCGTCTCTTCGTTAAACAGTCACTGTCTCGAAACACCTGCGCCACTTCTCGCTCCTTGATTTGCTCTCCGGAGACGTTACTTTGTGCCATCTCTTTCAACGGCATGTTCTCCTGTTACAAAGCACAATGTTGTGCATTCTGAAAATTTTCGCTAGATTTTGGCCAATATATCAGGAGAACATGAAGTGGAAAGAGGTATACTAAATTTCAGCTTCAAAGGCATCGCCTTAAAGTTGCAATTAAGAGGCGCAGGCCTTTCAGGAGGCGTTCGAAAATTCTGCGTCTCTTCGTTAAACAGTCACGGTCTCGAAACACTTGCGCCACTTCTCGCTCTTTGATTTGCTCTCCGGAGACGATACTTTGTGCCATCTATTTCGACGGCATGTTCTCCTGTTACAAAGCCCAATTCTGTGCATTCTGAAAATTTTCGCCAGATTTTGGCCAATATGTCAGGGGAACATGAAGTGGATAGAGGTATACTAAATTTCAGCTTCAAAGGCATCGCCTTAAATTTGCAATTAGGAGGCGCAGGCCTTTCAAGAGGCGTTCGAAAATTCTGCGACTCTTCGTGAAACAGTCACTGTCTCGAAACATCTGCGCCACTTCTCGCTTTTTGATTTGCTCTCCGGAGACGTTACTTTGTGCCATCTCTTTCGACGGCATGTTCTCCTGTTACAAAGCCCAATTTTGTGTATTCTCGAAATTTTCGCCAGATTTTCGCCAATAAATCTGGAGAAAATGAAGTGGAAAGAGGTCTACTAAATTTCAGCTTCAAAGGCATCGCCTTAAAGTTGCAATTAAGAGGCGCAGGCCTTTCAAGAGGTGTTCGAAAATTGTGCGACTCTTCGTTAAACAGTCACTGTCTCGAAACACTTGCGCCACTTCTCGCTCTTTGATTTGCTCTCCGGAGACGTTGCTTTGTGCCATCTCTTTCGACGGCATGTTCTCCTGTTACAAAGCCCAATTCTGTGCATTCTGAAAATTTTCGCCAGATTTTGGCCAATATATCAGGAGATCATGAAGTGGAAAGAGGTATACTTAATTTCAGCTTCAAAGGCATCGCCTTAAAGTTGCAATTAAGAGGCGCAGGCCTTTCAAGAGGTGTTAGAAAATTCTGCGTCTCTTCGTTAATCAGCCACTGTCTCGAAACACTTGCGCCACTTCTCGCTCTTTGATTTGCTCTCCGGAGACGTTACTTTGTGCCATCTCTTTCGACGGCATGTTCTCCTGTTACAAAGCCCAATTCTGAGCATTCTGAAAATTTTCGCCAGATTTTGGCCAATATATCAGGAGAACATGAAGTGGAAAGAGGTATACTAAATTTCAGCTTCAAAGGCATCGCCTTAAAGTTGCAATTAAGAGGCGCAGGCCTTTCAAGAGGCGTTCGAAAATTCTGCGTCTCTTCGTTAAACAGTCACTGTCTCGAAACACCTGCGCCACTTCTCGCTCCTTGATTTGCTCTCCGGAGACGTTACTTTGTGCCATCTCTTTCAACGGCATGTTCTCCTGTTACAAAGCACAATGTTGTGCATTCGGAAAATTTTCGCTAGATTTTGGCCAATATATCAGGAGAACATGAAGTGGAAAGAGGTATAATAAATTTCAGCTTCAAAGGCATCGCCTTAAAGTTGCAATTAAGAGGCGCAGGCCTTTCAGGAGGCGTTCGAAAATTCTGCGTCTCTTCGTTAAACAGTCACGGTCTCGAAACACTTGCGCCACTTCTCGCTCTTTGATTTGCTCTCCGGAGACGATACTTTGTGCCATCTATTTCGACGGCATGTTCTCCTGTTACAAAGCCCAATTCTGTGCATTCTGAAAATTTTCGCCAGATTTTGGCCAATATATCAGGGGAACATGAAGTGGATAGAGGTATACTAAATTTCAGCTTCAAAGGCATCGCCTTAAATTTGCAATTAGGAGGCGCAGGCCTTTCAAGAGGCGTTCGAAAATTCTGCGACTCTTCGTGAAACAGTCACTGTCTCGAAACATCTGCGCCACTTCTCGCTTTTTGATTTGCTCTCCGGAGACGTTACTTTGTGCCATCTCTTTCGACGGCATGTTCTCCTGTTACAAAGCCCAATTTTGTGTATTCTCGAAATTTTCGCCAGATTTTCGCCAATAAATCTGGAGAAAATGAAGTGGAAAGAGGTATACTAAATTTCAGCTGCAAAGGCATCGCCTTAAAGTTGCAATTAAGAGGCGCAGGCCTTTCAAGAGGTGTTCGAAGATTGTGCGACTCTTCGTTAAACAGTCACTGTCTCGAAACATCTGCGCCACTACTCGCTCATTGATTTGCCCTCCGGAGACGTTACTTTGTGCCATCTCTTTCGACGGCAAGTTTGCCTGTTACAAAGCCCAATGCTGTGCATTCTGAAAATTTTCGCTAGATTTTGGCCAATATATCAGGAGAACATGAAGTGGAAAGAGGTATACTAAATTTCAGCTTCAAAGGCATCGCCTTAAAGTTGCAATTAAGAGGCGCAGGCCTTTCAAGAGGCGTTCAAAAATTCTGCGTCTCTTCGTTAAACAGTCACTGTCTCGAAACACTTGCGCCACTTCTCGCTCTTTGATTTGCTCTCCGGAGACGTTACTTTGTGCCATCTCTTTCGACGGCATGTTCTCCTGTTACAAAGCCCAATTCTGTGCATTCTGAAAATTTTCGCCAGATTTTGGCCAATATATCAGGAGATCATGAAGTGGAAAGAGGTATACTAAATTTCAGCTTCAAAGGCATCGCCTTAAAGTTGCAATTAAGAGGCGCAGGCCTTTCAAGAGGCGTTCGAAAATTCTGCGTCTCTTCGTTAAACAGTCACTGTCTCGAAACACTTGCGCCACTTCTCGCTCTTTGATTTGCTCTCCGGAGACGTTACTTTGTGCCATCTCTTTCGACGGCATGTTCTCCTGTTACAAAGCCCAATTCTGTGCATTCTGAAAATTTTCGCCAGATTTTGGCCAATATATCAGGAGAACATGAAGTGGAAAGAGGTATACTAAATTTCAGCTTCAAAGACATCGCCTTAAAGTTGCAATTAAGAGGCGCAGGCCTTTCAGGAGGCGTTCGAAAATTCTGCGTCTCTTCGTTAAACAGTCACGGTCTCGAAACACTTGCGCCACTTCTCGCTCTTTGATTTGCTCTCCGGAGACGTTACTTTGTGCCATCTCTTTCGACGGCATGTTCTCCTGTTACAAAGCCCAATTCTGTGCATTCTGAAAATTTTCGCCAGATTTTGGCCAATATATCAGGAGAACATGAAGTGGAAAGAGGTATACTAAATTTCAGCTTCAAAGGCATCGCCTTAAAGTTGCAATTAAGAGGCGCAGGCCTTTCAAGAGGCGTTCGAAAATTCTGCGTCTCTTCGTGAAACAGTCACTGTCTCGAAACATCTGCGCCACTTCTCGCTTTTTGATTTGCTCTCCGGAGACGTTACTTTGTGCCATCTCTTTCGACGGCATGTTCTCCTGTTACAAAGCCCAATTTTGTGTATTCTCGAAATTTTCGCCAGATTTTCGCCAATAAATCAGGAGAAAATGAAGTGGAAAGAGGTATACTAAATTTCAGCTTCAAAGGCATCGCCTTAAATTTGCAATTAGGAGGCGCAGGCCTTTCAAGAGGCGTTCGAAAATTCTGCGACTCTTCGTTAAACAGTCACTGTCTCGAAACATCTGCGCCACATCTCGCTCTTTGATTTGCTCTCCGGAGACGTTACATTGTGCCATCTCTTTCGACGGCATGTTCTCCTGTTATAAAGCCCAATGTTGTGCATTCTGAAAATTTTCGCTAGATTTTGGCCAATATATCAGGAGAACATGAAGTGGAAAGAGGTATACTAAATTTCAGCTTCAAAGGCATCGCCTTAAAGTTGCAATTAAGAGGCGCAGGCCTTTCAAGAGGTGTTCGAAGATTGTGCGACTCTTCGTTAAACAGTCACTGTCTCGAAACATCTGCGCCACTACTCGCTCATTGATTTGCCCTCCGGAGACGTTACTTTGTGCCATCTCTTTCGACGGCAAGTTTGCCTGTTACAAAGCCCAATGCTGTGCATTCTGAAAATTTTCGCTAGATTTTGGCCAATATATCAGGAGAACATGAAGTGGAAAGAGGTATACTAAATTTCAGCTTCAAAGCCATCGCCTTAAAGTTGCAATTAAGAGGCGCAGGCCTTTCAAGAGGCGTTCAAAAATTCTGCGTCTCTTCGTTAAACAGTCACTGTCTCGAAACACTTGCGCCACTTCTCGCTCTTTGATTTGCTCTCCGGAGACGTTACTTTGTGCCATCTCTTTCGACGGCATGTTCTCCTGTTACAAAGCCCAATTCTGTGCATTCTGAAAATTTTCGCCAGATTTTGGCCAATATATCAGGAGATCATGAAGTGGAAAGAGGTATACTAAATTTCAGCTTCAAAGGCATCGCCTTAAAGTTGCAATTAAGAGGCGCAGGCCTTTCAAGAGGCGTTCGAAAATTCTGCGTCTCTTCGTTAAACAGTCACGGTCTCGAAACACTTGCGCCACTTCTCGCTCCTTGATTTGCTCTCCGGAGACGTTACTTTGTGCCATCTCTTTCGACGGCATGTTCTCCTGTTACAAAGCCCAATTCTGTGCATTCTGAAAATTATCGCCAGATTTTGGCCAATATATCAGGAGAACATGAAGTGGATAGAGGTATACTAAATTTCAGCTTCAAAGGCATCGCCTTAAAGTTGCAATTAAGAGGCGCAGGCCTTTCAGGAGGCGTTCGAAAATTCTGCGTCTCTTCGTTAAACAGTCACGGTCTCGAAACACTTGCGCCACTTCTCGCTCTTTGATTTGCTCTCCGGAGACGTTACTTTGTGCCATCTCTTTCGACGGCATGTTCTCCTGTTACAAAGCCCAACTCTGTGCATTCTGAAAATTATCGCCAGATTTTGGCCAATATATCAGGAGATCATGAAGTGGAAAGAGGTATACTAAATTTCAGCTTCAAAGGCATCGCCTTAAAGTTGCAATTAAGAGGCGCAGGCCTTTCAAGAGGCGTTCGAAAATTCTGCGTCTCTTCGTTAAACAGTCACTGTCTCGAAACACTTGCGCCACTTCTCGCTCTTTGATTTGCTCTCCGGAGACGTTACTTTGTGCCATCTCTTTCGACGGCATGTTCTCCTGTTACAAAGCCCAATTCTGTGCATTCTGAAAATTTTCGCCAGATTTTGGCCAATATATCAGGAGAACATGAAGTGAAAAGAGGTATACTAAATTTCAGCTTCAAAGACATCGCCTTAAAGTTGCAATTAAGAGGCGCAGGCCTTTCAAGAGGTGTTAGAAAATTCTGCGTCTCTTCGTTAATCAGCCACTGTCTCGAAACACTTGCGCCACTTCTCGCTCTTTGATTTGCTCTCCGGAGACGTTACTTTGTGCCATCTCTTTCGACGGCATGTTCTCCTGTTACAAAGCCCAATTCTGTGCATTCTGAAAATTTTCGCCAGATTTTGGCCAATATATCAGGAGAACATGAAGTGGAAAGAGGTATACTAAATTTCAGCTTCAAAGGCATCGCCTTAAAGTTGCAATTAAGAGGCGCAGGCCTTTCAAGAGGCGTTCGAAAATTCTGCGTCTCTTCGTTAAACAGTCACTGTCTCGAAACACCTGCGCCACTTCTCGCTCCTTGATTTGCTCTCCGGAGACGTTACTTTGTGCCATCTCTTTCAACGGCATGTTCTCCTGTTACAAAGCACAATGTTGTGCATTCTGAAAATTTTCGCTAGATTTTGGCCAATATATCAGGAGAACATGAAGTGGAAAGAGGTATACTAAATTTCAGCTTCAAAGGCATCGCCTTAAAGTTGCAATTAAGAGGCGCAGGCCTTTCAGGAGGCGTTCGAAAATTCTGCGTCTCTTCGTTAAACAGTCACGGTCTCGAAACACTTGCGCCACTTCTCGCTCTTTGATTTGCTCTCCGGAGACGATACTTTGTGCCATCTATTTCGACGGCATGTTCTCCTGTTACAAAGCCCAATTCTGTGCATTCTGAAAATTTTCGCCAGATTTTGGCCAATATGTCAGGGGAACATGAAGTGGATAGAGGTATACTAAATTTCAGCTTCAAAGGCATCGCCTTAAATTTGCAATTAGGAGGCGCAGGCCTTTCAAGAGGCGTTCGAAAATTCTGCGACTCTTCGTGAAACAGTCACTGTCTCGAAACATCTGCGCCACTTCTCGCTTTTTGATTTGCTCTCCGGAGACGTTACTTTGTGCCATCTCTTTCGACGGCATGTTCTCCTGTTACAAAGCCCAATTTTGTGTATTCTCGAAATTTTCGCCAGATTTTCGCCAATAAATCTGGAGAAAATGAAGTGGAAAGAGGTCTACTAAATTTCAGCTTCAAAGGCATCGCCTTAAAGTTGCAATTAAGAGGCGCAGGCCTTTCAAGAGGTGTTCGAAAATTGTGCGACTCTTCGTTAAACAGTCACTGTCTCGAAACACTTGCGCCACTTCTCGCTCTTTGATTTGCTCTCCGGAGACGTTACTTTGTGCCATCTCTTTCGACGGCATGTTCTCCTGTTACAAAGCCCAATTCTGTGCATTCTGAAAATTTTCGCCAGATTTTGGCCAATATATCAGGAGATCATGAAGTGGAAAGAGGTATACTTAATTTCAGCTTCAAAGGCATCGCCTTAAAGTTGCAATTAAGAGGCGCAGGCCTTTCAAGAGGTGTTAGAAAATTCTGCGTCTCTTCGTTAATCAGCCACTGTCTCGAAACACTTGCGCCACTTCTCGCTCTTTGATTTGCTCTCCGGAGACGTTACTTTGTGCCATCTCTTTCGACGGCATGTTCTCCTGTTACAAAGCCCAATTCTGTGCATTCTGAAAATTTTCGCCAGATTTTGGCCAATATATCAGGAGAACATGAAGTGGAAAGAGGTATACTAAATTTCAGCTTCAAAGGCATCGCCTTAAAGTTGCAATTAAGAGGCGCAGGCCTTTCAAGAGGCGTTCGAAAATTCTGCGTCTCTTCGTTAAACAGTCACTGTCTCGAAACACCTGCGCCACTTCTCGCTCCTTGATTTGCTCTCCGGAGACGTTACTTTGTGCCATCTCTTTCAACGGCATGTTCTCCTGTTACAAAGCACAATGTTGTGCATTCTGAAAATTTTCGCTAGATTTTGGCCAATATATCAGGAGAACATGAAGTGGAAAGAGGTATACTAAATTTCAGCTTCAAAGGCATCGCCTTAAAGTTGCAATTAAGAGGCGCAGGCCTTTCAGGAGGCGTTCGAAAATTCTGCGTCTCTTCGTTAAACAGTCACGGTCTCGAAACACTTGCGCCACTTCTCGCTCTTTGATTTGCTCTCCGGAGACGATACTTTGTGCCATCTATTTCGACGGCATGTTCTCCTGTTACAAAGCCCAATTCTGTGCATTCTGAAAATTTTCGCCAGATTTTGGCCAATATGTCAGGGGAACATGAAGTGGATAGAGGTATACTAAATTTCAGCTTCAAAGGCATCGCCTTAAATTTGCAATTAGGAGGCGCAGGCCTTTCAAGAGGCGTTCGAAAATTCTGCGACTCTTCGTGAAACAGTCACTGTCTCGAAACATCTGCGCCACTTCTCGCTTTTTGATTTGCTCTCCGGAGACGTTACTTTGTGCCATCTCTTTCGACGGCATGTTCTCCTGTTACAAAGCCCAATTTTGTGTATTCTCGAAATTTTCGCCAGATTTTCGCCAATAAATCTGGAGAAAATGAAGTGGAAAGAGGTCTACTAAATTTCAGCTTCAAAGGCATCGCCTTAAAGTTGCAATTAAGAGGCGCAGGCCTTTCAAGAGGTGTTCGAAAATTGTGCGACTCTTCGTTAAACAGTCACTGTCTCGAAACACTTGCGCCACTTCTCGCTCTTTGATTTGCTCTCCGGAGACGTTACTTTGTGCCATCTCTTTCGACGGCATGTTCTCCTGTTACAAAGCCCAATTCTGTGCATTCTGAAAATTTTCGCCAGATTTTGGCCAATATATCAGGAGATCATGAAGTGGAAAGAGGTATACTTAATTTCAGCTTCAAAGGCATCGCCTTAAAGTTGCAATTAAGAGGCGCAGGCCTTTCAAGAGGTGTTAGAAAATTCTGCGTCTCTTCGTTAATCAGCCACTGTCTCGAAACACTTGCGCCACTTCTCGCTCTTTGATTTGCTCTCCGGAGACGTTACTTTGTGCCATCTCTTTCGACGGCATGTTCTCCTGTTACAAAGCCCAATTCTGAGCATTCTGAAAATTTTCGCCAGATTTTGGCCAATATATCAGGAGAACATGAAGTGGAAAGAGGTATACTAAATTTCAGCTTCAAAGGCATCGCCTTAAAGTTGCAATTAAGAGGCGCAGGCCTTTCAAGAGGCGTTCGAAAATTCTGCGTCTCTTCGTTAAACAGTCACTGTCTCGAAACACCTGCGCCACTTCTCGCTCCTTGATTTGCTCTCCGGAGACGTTACTTTGTGCCATCTCTTTCAACGGCATGTTCTCCTGTTACAAAGCACAATGTTGTGCATTCGGAAAATTTTCGCCTAGATTTTGGCCAATATATCAGGAGAACATGAAGTGGAAAGAGGTATAATAAATTTCAGCTTCAAAGGCATCGCCTTAAAGTTGCAATTAAGAGGCGCAGGCCTTTCAGGAGGCGTTCGAAAATTCTGCGTCTCTTCGTTAAACAGTCACGGTCTCGAAACACTTGCGCCACTTCTCGCTCTTTGATTTGCTCTCCGGAGACGATACTTTGTGCCATCTATTTCGACGGCATGTTCTCCTGTTACAAAGCCCAATTCTGTGCATTCTGAAAATTTTCGCCAGATTTTGGCCAATATATCAGGGGAACATGAAGTGGATAGAGGTATACTAAATTTCAGCTTCAAAGGCATCGCCTTAAATTTGCAATTAGGAGGCGCAGGCCTTTCAAGAGGCGTTCGAAAATTCTGCGACTCTTCGTGAAACAGTCACTGTCTCGAAACATCTGCGCCACTTCTCGCTTTTTGATTTGCTCTCCGGAGACGTTACTTTGTGCCATCTCTTTCGACGGCATGTTCTCCTGTTACAAAGCCCAATTTTGTGTATTCTCGAAATTTTCGCCAGATTTTCGCCAATAAATCTGGAGAAAATGAAGTGGAAAGAGGTATACTAAATTTCAGCTTCAAAGGCATCGCCTTAAAGTTGCAATTAAGAGGCGCAGGCCTTTCAAGAGGTGTTCGAAGATTGTGCGACTCTTCGTTAAACAGTCACTGTCTCGAAACATCTGCGCCACTACTCGCTCATTGATTTGCCCTCCGGAGACGTTACTTTGTGCCATCTCTTTCGACGGCAAGTTTGCCTGTTACAAAGCCCAATGCTGTGCATTCTGAAAATTTTCGCTAGATTTTGGCCAATATATCAGGAGAACATGAAGTGGAAATAGGTATACTAAATTTCAGCTTCAAAGGCATCGCCTTAAAGTTGCAATTAAGAGGCGCAGGCCTTTCAAGAGGCGTTCAAAAATTCTGCGTCTCTTCGTTAAACAGTCACTGTCTCGAAACACTTGCGCCACTTCTCGCTCTTTGATTTGCTCTCCGGAGACGTTACTTTGTGCCATCTCTTTCGACGGCATGTTCTCCTGTTACAAAGCCCAATTCTGTGCATTCTGAAAATTTTCGCCAGATTTTGGCCAATATATCAGGAGATCATGAAGTGGAAAGAGGTATACTAAATTTCAGCTTCAAAGGCATCGCCTTAAAGTTGCAATTAAGAGGCGCAGGCCTTTCAAGAGGCGTTCGAAAATTCTGCGTCTCTTCGTTAAACAGTCACTGTCTCGAAACACTTGCGCCACTTCTCGCTCTTTGATTTGCTCTCCGGAGACGTTACTTTGTGCCATCTCTTTCGACGGCATGTTCTCCTGTTACAAAGCCCAATTCTGTGCATTCTGAAAATTTTCGCCAGATTTTGGCCAATATATCAGGAGAACATGAAGTGGAAAGAGGTATACTAAATTTCAGCTTCAAAGACATCGCCTTAAAGTTGCAATTAAGAGGCGCAGGCCTTTCAAGAGGCGTTCGAAAATTCTGCGTCTCTTCGTTAAACAGTCACTGTCTCGAAACACCTGCGCCACTTCTCGCTCCTTGATTTGCTCTCCGGAGACGTTACTTTGTGCCATCTCTTTCAACGGCATGTTCTCCTGTTACAAAGCACAATGTTGTGCATTCGGAAAATTTTCGCTAGATTTTGGCCAATATATCAGGAGAACATGAAGTGGAAAGAGGTATAATAAATTTCAGCTTCAAAGGCATCGCCTTAAAGTTGCAATTAAGAGGCGCAGGCCTTTCAGGAGGCGTTCGAAAATTCTGCGTCTCTTCGTTAAACAGTCACGGTCTCGAAACACTTGCGCCACTTCTCGCTCTTTGATTTGCTCTCCGGAGACGATACTTTGTGCCATCTATTTCGACGGCATGTTCTCCTGTTACAAAGCCCAATTCTGTGCATTCTGAAAATTTTCGCCAGATTTTGGCCAATATATCAGGGGAACATGAAGTGGATAGAGGTATACTAAATTTCAGCTTCAAAGGCATCGCCTTAAATTTGCAATTAGGAGGCGCAGGCCTTTCAAGAGGCGTTCGAAAATTCTGCGACTCTTCGTGAAACAGTCACTGTCTCGAAACATCTGCGCCACTTCTCGCTTTTTGATTTGCTCTCCGGAGACGTTACTTTGTGCCATCTCTTTCGACGGCATGTTCTCCTGTTACAAAGCCCAATTTTGTGTATTCTCGAAATTTTCGCCAGATTTTCGCCAATAAATCTGGAGAAAATGAAGTGGAAAGAGGTATACTAAATTTCAGCTTCAAAGGCATCGCCTTAAAGTTGCAATTAAGAGGCGCAGGCCTTTCAAGAGGTGTTCGAAGATTGTGCGACTCTTCGTTAAACAGTCACTGTCTCGAAACATCTGCGCCACTACTCGCTCATTGATTTGCCCTCCGGAGACGTTACTTTGTGCCATCTCTTTCGACGGCAAGTTTGCCTGTTACAAAGCCCAATGCTGTGCATTCTGAAAATTTTCGCTAGATTTTGGCCAATATATCAGGAGAACATGAAGTGGAAAGAGGTATACTAAATTTCAGCTTCAAAGGCATCGCCTTAAAGTTGCAATTAAGAGGCGCAGGCCTTTCAAGAGGCGTTCAAAAATTCTGCGTCTCTTCGTTAAACAGTCACTGTCTCGAAACACTTGCGCCACTTCTCGCTCTTTGATTTGCTCTCCGGAGACGTTACTTTGTGCCATCTCTTTCGACGGCATGTTCTCCTGTTACAAAGCCCAATTCTGTGCATTCTGAAAATTTTCGCCAGATTTTGGCCAATATATCAGGAGATCATGAAGTGGAAAGAGGTATACTAAATTTCAGCTTCAAAGGCATCGCCTTAAAGTTGCAATTAAGAGGCGCAGGCCTTTCAAGAGGCGTTCGAAAATTCTGCGTCTCTTCGTTAAACAGTCACTGTCTCGAAACACTTGCGCCACTTCTCGCTCTTTGATTTGCTCTCCGGAGACGTTACTTTGTGCCATCTCTTTCGACGGCATGTTCTCCTGTTACAAAGCCCAATTCTGTGCATTCTGAAAATTTTCGCCAGATTTTGGCCAATATATCAGGAGAACATGAAGTGGAAAGAGGTATACTAAATTTCAGCTTCAAAGACATCGCCTTAAAGTTGCAATTAAGAGGCGCAGGCCTTTCAAGAGGCGTTCGAAAATTCTGCGTCTCTTCGTTAAACAGTCACTGTCTCGAAACACTTGCGCCACTTCTCGCTCTTTGATTTGCTCTCCGGAGACGTTACTTTGTGCCATCCCTTTCGACGGCATGTTCTCCTGTTACAAAGCCCAATTCTGTGCATTCTGAAAATTTTCGCCAGATTTTGGCCAATATATCAGGAGAACATGAAGTGGATAGAGGTATACTAAATTTCAGCTTCAAAGGCATCGCCTTAAATTTGCAATTAGGAGGCGCAGGCCTTTCAAGAGGCGTTCGAAAATTCTGCGACTCTTCGTTAAACAGTCACTGTCTCGAAACATCTGCGCCACATCTCGCTCTTTGATTTGCTCTCCGGAGACGTTACATTGTGCCATCTCTTTCGACGGCATGTTCTCCTGTTATAAAGCCCAATGTTGTGCATTCTGAAAATTTTCGCTAGATTTTGGCCAATATATCAGGAGAACATGAAGTGGAAAGAGGTATACTAAATTTCAGCTTCAAAGGCATCGCCTTGAAGTTGCAATTAAGAGGCGCAGGCCTTTCAGGAGGCGTTCGAAAATTCTGCGTCTCTTCGTTAAACAGTCACGGTCTCGAAACACTTGCGCCACTTCTCGCTCTTTGATTTGCTCTCCGGAGACGTTACTTTGTGCCATCTCTTTCGACGGCATGTTCTCCTGTTACAAAGCCCAATTCTGTGCATTCTGAAAATTTTCGCCAGATTTTGGCCAATATATCAGGAGATCATGAAGTGGAAAGAGGTATACTAAATTTCAGCTTCAAAGGCATCGCCTTAAAGTTGCAATTAAGAGGCGCAGGCCTTTCAAGAGGCGTTCGAAAATTCTGCGTCTCTTCGTTAAACAGTCACTGTCTCGAAACACTTGCGCCACTTCTCGCTCTTTGATTTGCTCTCCGGAGACGTTACTTTGTGCCATCTCTTTCGACGGCATGTTCTCCTGTTACAAAGCCCAATTCTGTGCATTCTGAAAATTTTCGCCAGATTTTGGCCAATATATCAGGAGAATATGAAGTGGAAAGAGGTATACTAAATTTCAGCTTCAAAGACATCGCCTTAAAGTTGCAATTAAGAGGCGCAGGCCTTTCAGGAGGCGTTCGAAAATTCTGCGTCTCTTCGTTAAACAGTCACGGTCTCGAAACACTTGCGCCACTTCTCGCTCTTTGATTTGCTCTCCGGAGACGTTACTTTGTGCCATCTCTTTCGACGGCATGTTCTCCTGTTACAAAGCCCAATTCTGTGCATTCTGAAAATTTTCGCCAGATTTTGGCCAATATATCAGGAGAACATGAAGTGGAAAGAGGTATACTAAATTTCAGCTTCAAAGGCATCGCCTTAAAGTTGCAATTAAGAGGCGCAGGCCTTTCAAGAGGCGTTCGAAAATTCTGCGTCTCTTCGTGAAACAGTCACTGTCTCGAAACATCTGCGCCACTTCTCGCTTTTTGATTTGCTCTCCGGAGACGTTACTTTGTGCCATCTCTTTCGACGGCATGTTCTCCTGTTACAAAGCCCAATTTTGTGTATTCTCGAAATTTTCGCCAGATTTTCGCCAATAAATCAGGAGAAAATGAAGTGGAAAGAGGTATACTAAATTTCAGCTTCAAAGGCATCGCCTTAAATTTGCAATTAGGAGGCGCAGGCCTTTCAAGAGGCGTTCGAAAATTCTGCGACTCTTCGTTAAACAGTCACTGTCTCGAAACATCTGCGCCACATCTCGCTCTTTGATTTGCTCTCCGGAGACGTTACATTGTGCCATCTCTTTCGACGGCATGTTCTCCTGTTATAAAGCCCAATGTTGTGCATTCTGAAAATTTTCGCTAGATTTTGGCCAATATATCAGGAGAACATGAAGTGGAAAGAGGTATACTAAATTTCAGCTTCAAAGGCATCGCCTTGAAGTTGCAATTAAGAGGCGCAGGCCTTTCAAGAGGCGTTCGAAAATTCTGCGTCTCTTCGTTAAACAGTCACTGTCTCGAAACACTTGCGCCACTTCTCGCTCTTTGATTTGCTCTCCGGAGACGTTACTTTGTGCCATCTCTTTCGACGGCATGTTCTCCTGTTACAAAGCCCAATTCTGTGCATTCTGAAAATTTTCGCCAGATTTTGGCCAATATATCAGGAGAATATGAAGTGGAAAGAGGTATACTAAATTTCAGCTTCAAAGACATCGCCTTAAAGTTGCAATTAAGAGGCGCAGGCCTTTCAGGAGGCGTTCGAAAATTCTGCGTCTCTTCGTTAAACAGTCACGGTCTCGAAACACTTGCGCCACTTCTCGCTCTTTGATTTGCTCTCCGGAGACGTTACTTTGTGCCATCTCTTTCGACGGCATGTTCTCCTGTTACAAAGCCCAATTCTGTGCATTCTGAAAATTTTCGCCAGATTTTGGCCAATATATCAGGAGAACATGAAGTGGAAAGAGGTATACTAAATTTCAGCTTCAAAGGCATCGCCTTAAAGTTGCAATTAAGAGGCGCAGGCCTTTCAAGAGGCGTTCGAAAATTCTGCGTCTCTTCGTGAAACAGTCACTGTCTCGAAACATCTGCGCCACTTCTCGCTTTTTGATTTGCTCTCCGGAGACGTTACTTTGTGCCATCTCTTTCGACGGCATGTTCTCCTGTTACAAAGCCCAATTTTGTGTATTCTCGAAATTTTCGCCAGATTTTCGCCAATAAATCAGGAGAAAATGAAGTGGAAAGAGGTATACTAAATTTCAGCTTCAAAGGCATCGCCTTAAATTTGCAATTAGGAGGTGCAGGCCTTTCAAGAGGCGTTCGAAAATTCTGCGACTCTTCGTTAAACAGTCACTGTCTCGAAACATCTGCGCCACATCTCGCTCTTTGATTTGCTCTCCGGAGACGTTACATTGTGCCATCTCTTTCGACGGCATGTTCTCCTGTTATAAAGCCCAATGTTGTGCATTCTGAAAATTTTCGCTAGATTTTGGCCAATATATCAGGAGAACATGAAGTGGAAAGAGGTATACTAAATTTCAGCTTCAAAGGCATCGCCTTGAAGTTGCAATTAAGAGGCGCAGGCCTTTCAGGAGGCGTTCGAAAATTCTGCGTCTCTTCGTTAAACAGTCACGGTCTCGAAACACTTGCGCCACTTCTCGCTCTTTGATTTGCTCTCCGGAGACGTTACTTTGTGCCATCTCTTTCGACGGCATGTTCTCCTGTTACAAAGCCCAATTCTGTGCATTCTGAAAATTTTCGCCAGATTTTGGCCAATATATCAGGAGATCATGAAGTGGAAAGAGGTATACTAAATTTCAGCTTCAAAGGCCATCGCCTCTAAAGTTG
>NW_027486957.1:0-18714 GCF_050908995.1 Andrena cerasifolii | reverse complement strand
TAAAACGAGTAAAACTAGTAAAACTAGTAAAACGAGTAAAACGAGTAAAACGAGTAAAACGGGTAAAACGAGTAAAACGAGTAAAACGAGTAAAACGAGTAAAACGAGTAAAACGAGTAAAACGGGTAAAACTAGTAAAACGAGTAAAACTAGTAAAACGAGTAAAACGAGTAAAACTAGTAAAACGAGTAAAACGAGTAAAACGAGTAAAACGAGTAAAACGAGTAAAACGAGCAAAACGAGTAAAACGAGTAAAACGAGTAAAACGAGTAAAACGAGTAAAACGAGTAAAACGAGTAAAACGAGTAAAACGAGTAAAACGAGTTAAAACGAGTAAAACGAGTAAAACGAGTAAAACGAGTAAAACGAGTAAAACGAGTAAAACGAGTAAAACGAGTAAAACGAGTAAAACGGGTAAAACGAGTAAAACGAGTAAAACGGGTAAAACGAGTAAAACGAGTAAAACGAGTAAAACGAGTAAAACGAGTAAAACGAGTAAAACGAGTAAAACGAGTAAAACGAGTAAAACGGGTAAAACGAGTAAAACGAGTAAAACGACTAAAACGGGTAAAACGAGTAAAACGAGTAAAACGAGTAAAACGAGTAAAACGGGTAAAACGAGTAAAACGAGTAAAACGAGTAAAACGAGTAAAACGGGTAAAACGAGTAAAACGAGTAAAGCGAGTAAAACGAGTAAAACGAGTAAAACGAGTAAAACGGGTAAAACGAGTAAAACGAGTAAAACGGGTAAAACGAGTAAAACGAGTAAAACGAGTAAAACGAGTAAAACGAGTAAAACGAGTAAAACGAGTAAAACGAGTAAAACGAGTAAAACGAGTAAAACGGGTAAAACGAGTAAAACGAGTAAAACGACTAAAACGGGTAAAACGAGTAAAACGAGTAAAACGAGTAAAACGAGTAAAACGGGTAAAACGAGTAAAACGAGTAAAACGAGTAAAACGAGTAAAACGGGTAAAACGAGTAAAACGAGTAAAGCGAGTAAAACGAGTAAAACGGGTAAAACGAGTAAAACGAGTAATACGAGTAAAACGAGTAAAACGAGTAAAACGAGTAAAACGAGTAAAACGAGTAAAACGAGTAAAACGAGTAAAACGAGTAAAACGAGTAAAACGAGTAAAACGAGTAAAACGAGTAAAACGAGTAAAACGAGTAAAACGAATAAAACGAGTAAAACTAGTAAAACTAGTAAAACGAGGTAAAACTAGTAAAACGAGTAAAACGAGTAAAACGAGCAAAACTAGTAAAACGAGCAAAACTAGTAAAACGAGTAAAACGAGTAAAACGAGTAAAACGAGTAAAACGAGTAAAACGAGTAAAACGAGTAATACGAGTAAAACGAGTAAAACGAGTAAAACGAGTAAAACGAGTAAAACGAGTAAAACGGGTAAAACGAGTAAAACGAGTAAAACGAGTAAAACGAGTAAAACGGGTAAAACGGGTAAAACTAGTAAAACGAGTAAAACGAGTAAAACGAGTAAAACGAGTAAAACGAGTAAAACGAATAAAACGAGTAAAACGAGTAAAACGAGTAAAACGAGTAAAACGAGTAAAACGAGTAAAACGTGTAAAACGATTAAAACGAGTAAAACTAGTAAAACTAGTAAAACGAGTAAAACGAGTAAAACGAGTAAAACGAGTAAAACGAGTAAAACGAGTAAAACGAGTAAAACGAGTAAAACGAGTAAAACGAGTAAAACGAGTAAAACGAGTAATACGAGTAAAACGAGTAAAACGAGTAAAACGAGTAAAACGAGTAAAACGAGTAAAACGAGTAAAACGAGTAAAACGAGTAAAACGAGTAAAACGAGTAATACGAGTAAAACGAGTAAAACTAGTAAAACGAGTAAAACGAGTAAAACGAGTAAAACGAGTAAAACGAGTAAAGCGAGTAAAACGGGTTAAAACGAGTAAAACGAGTAAAACGAGTAAAACGAGTAAAACGAGTAAAACGAGTAAAACGGGTGAAACTAGTAAAACGAGTAAAACGAGTAAAACTAGTAAAACGAGTAAAACGAGTGAAACGAGTAAAACTAGTAAAACGAGTAAAACGAGTAAAACGAGTAAAACGAGTAAAACGGGTAAAACTAGTAAAACGAGTAAAACGAGTAAAACGAGTAAAACGAGTAAAACGAGTAATACGAGTAAAGCGAGTAAAACGAGTAAAACGGGTAAAACGAGTAAAACGAGTAAAACGAGTAAAACGAGTAAAACGGGTAAAACTAGTAAAACGAGTAAAACGAGTAAAACTAGTAAAACGAGTAAAACTAGTAAAACCAGTAAAACGAGTAAAACGAGTAAAACGAGTAAAACGAGTAAAACGAGTAAAACGAGTAAAACGAGTAAAACGAGTAAAACGAGTAAAACGAGTAAAACGAGTAAAACGAGTAATACGAGTAAAACGAGTAAAACGAGTAAAACGAGTAAAACGAGTAAAACGAGTAAAACGAGTAAAACGAGTAAAACGAGTAAAACGAGTAAAACGAGTAAAACGAGTAAAACGAGTAAAACGAGTAAAACGAGTAAAACGGGTAAAACGAGTAAAACGAGTAAAATGAGTAAAACGGGTAAAACGAGTAAAACGAGTAAAACTAGTAAAACGAGTAAAACTAGTAAAACGAGTAAAACGAGTAAAACGAGTAAAACGAGTAAAACGGGTAAAACGAGTAAAACGAGTAAAACGAGTAAAACGAGTAAAACGAGTAAAACGAGTAAAACGAGTAAAACGAGCAAAACGAGTAAAACGAGCAAAACGAGTAAAACGAGTAAAACGAGTAAAACGAGTAAAACGAGTAAAACGAGTAAAACGAGTAAAACGAGTAAAACGAGTAAAACGAGTAAAACGGGTAAAACGAGTAAAACGAGTAAAACGACTAAAACGGGTAAAACGAGTAAAACGAGTAAAACGAGTAAAACGAGTAAAACGGGTAAAACGAGTAAAACGAGTAAAACGAGTAAAACGAGTAAAACGGGT
The DNA here is from genome assembly GCF_050908995.1 of Andrena cerasifolii. Lineage (NCBI taxonomy): Eukaryota > Metazoa > Arthropoda > Insecta > Hymenoptera > Andrenidae > Andrena > Andrena cerasifolii. Next base: position 15,722 of record NW_027486957.1, on the reverse strand, counting down.
AAAACGAGTAAAACGAGTAAAGCGAGTAAAACGAGTAAAACGGGTAAAACGAGTAAAACGAGTAATACGAGTAAAACGAGTAAAACGAGTAAAACGAGTAAAACGAGTAAAACGAGTAAAACGAGTAAAACGAGTAATACGAGTAAAACGAGTAAAACGAGTAAAACGAGTAAAACGAGTAAAACGAGTAAAACGAGTAAAACGAGTAAAACGAGTAAAACGAGTAAAACTAGTAAAACGAGTAAAACGAGTAAAACGAGTAAAACGAGTAAAACGAGTAAAACGAGTAAAACGAGTAAAACGAGTAAAACGAGTAAAACGAGTAAAACGAGTAATACGAGTAAATCGAGTAAAACGAGTAAAACGAGTAAAACGAGTAAAACGGGTAAAACGAGTAATACGAGTAAAGCGAGTAAAACTAGTAAAACGAGTAAAACGAGTAAAACGAGTAAAACGAGTAAAGCGAGTAAAACGAGTACAACGGGTAAAACGAGTAAAACGAGTAAAACGAGTAAAACTAGTAAAACGAGTAAAACTAGTAAAACGAGTAAAACGAGTAAAACGAGTAAAACGAGTAAAACGAGTAATACGAGTAAAACGAGTAAAACTAGTAAAACGAGTAAAACGAGTAAAACTAGTAAAACGAGTAAAACGAGTAAAACGAGTAAAACGAGTAAAACGAGTAAAACGAGTAAAACGAGTAATACGAGTAAAACGAGTAAAACGAGTAAAACGAGTAAAACGAGTAAAACGAGTAAAACGAGTAAAACGAGTAAAACGAGTAAAACGAGTAAAACTAGTGAAACTAGTAAAACGAGTAACACGAGTAAAACGAGTAAAACGAGTAAAGCGAGTAAAACGAGTAAAACGGGTAAAACGAGTAAAACGAGTAAAACGAGTAAAACGAGTAAAACGAGTAAAACGAGTAAAACGAGTAAAACGAGTAAAACGGGTAAAACGAGTAAAGCGAGTAAAGCGAGTAAAACGAGTAAAGCGAGTAAAACGGGTAAAACGAGTAAAACGGGTAAAACGAGTAAAGCGAGTAAAACGAGTAAAACGGGTAAAACGAGTAAAACGAGTAAAACGAGTAAAACGAGTAAAACGAGTAAAACGAGTAAAACGGGTAAAACGAGTAAAACGAGTAAAACGAGTAAAACGAGTAAAACGGGTAAAACTAGTAAAACGAGTAAAACGAGTAAAACTAGTAAAACGAGTAAAACTAGTAAAACGAGTAAAACGAGTAAAACGAGTAAAACGAGCAAAACGAGTAAAACGAGCAAAACGAGTAAAACGAGCAAAACGAGTAAAACGAGTAAAACGAGTATAACGAGTAAAACTAGTAAAACGAGTAAAACGAGTAAAACGAGTAAAACGAGTAAAACGAGTAAAACGAGTAAAACGAGTAAAACGAGTAAAACGAGTAAAACGAGTAAAACGAGTAAAACGAGTAAAACGAGTAAAACGAGTAAAACGAGTAAAACGAGTAAAACGAGTAAAACGAGTAAAACGAGTAAAACGAGTAAAACGAGTAAAACGAGTAAAACGAGTAAAACGAGTAAAACGAGTAAAACGAGTAAAACGGGTAAAACGAGTAAAACGAGTAAAACTAGTAAAACGAGTAAAACTAGTAAAACGAGTAAAACGAGTAAAACGAGTAAAACGAGTAAAACGGGTAAAACGAGTAAAACGAGTAAAACTAGTAAAACGAGTAAAACGAGTAAAACGAGTAAAACGAGCAAAACGAGTAAAACGAGCAAAACGAGTAAAACGAGCAAAACGAGTAAAACGAGTAAAACGAGTAAAACGAGTAAAACGAGTAAAACGAGTAAAACGAGTAAAACGAGTAAAACGAGTAAAACGAGTAAAACGAGTAAAACGAGTAAAACGGGTAAAACGAGTAAAACGAGTAAAACGAGTAAAACGGGTAAAACGAGTAAAACGAGTAAAACGAGTAAAACGAGTAAAACGAGTAAAACGGGTAAAACGAGTAAAACGAGTAAAACGAGTAAAACGAGTAAAACGAGTAAAACGAGTAAAACGGGTAAAACGAGTAAAACGAGTAAAGCGAGTAAAACGAGTAAAACGGGTAAAACGAGTAAAACGAGTAAAACGAGTAAAACGAGTAAAACGAGTAAAACGAGTAAAACGAGTAAAACGAGTAAAACGAGTAAAACGAGTAAAACGAGTAAAACGAGTAAAACGAGTAAAACGAGTAAAACGAGTAAAACGAGTAAAACGAGTAAAACGAGTAAAACGAGTAAAACGAGTAAAACGAGTAAAACGAGTAAAACGAGTAAAACGAGTAAAACGAGTAAAACGAGTAAAACGAATAAAACGAGTAAAACTAGTAAAACTAGTAAAACGAGTAAAACTAGTAAAACGAGTAAAACGAGTAAAACGAGCAAAACTAGTAAAACGAGCAAAACTAGTAAAACGAGTAAAACGAGTAAAACGAGTAAAACGAGTAAAACGAGTAAAACGAGTAAAACGAGTAAAACGAGTAAAACGAGTAAAACGAGTAATACGAGTAAAACGAGTAAAACGAGTAAAACGAGTAAAACGAGTAAAACGAGTAATACGAGTAAAACGAGTAAAACTAGTAAAACGAGTAAAACTAGTAAAACTAGTAAAACGAGTAAAACGAGTAAAACGAGTAAAACGGGTAAAACGAGTAAAACGAGTAAAACGAGTAAAACGGGTAAAACTAGTAATACGAGTAAAACTAGTAAAACGAGTAAAACGAGTAAAACGAGTAAAACGAGTAAAACGAGTAAAACGAGTAAAACGAGTAAAACGAGTAAAACGAGTAAAACGTGTAAAACGATTAAAACGAGTAAAACTAGTAAAACTAGTAAAACGAGTAAAACGAGTAAAACGAGTAAAACGAGTAAAACGAGTAAAACGAGTAAAACGAGTAAAACGAGTAAAACGAGTAAAACGAGTAAAACGAGTAAAACGAGTAAAACGAGTAAAACGAGTAAAACGAGTAAAACGAGTAAAATGAGTAAAACGAGTAAAACGAGTAAAACGAGTAAAACGAGTAAAACGAGTAAAACGAGTAAAACGGGTAAAACTAGTAAAACGAGTAAAACGAGTAAAACTAGTAAAACGAGTAAAACTAGTAAAACGAGTAAAACGAGTAAAACGAGTAAAACTAGTGAAACTAGTAAAACGAGTAAAACGAGTAAAACGAGTAAAACGAGTAAAACGAGTAAAACGAGTAAAACGAGTAATACGAGTAAAACGAGTAAAACGAGTAAAACGAGTAAAACGAGTAAAACGAGTAAAACGAGTAATACGAGTAAAACGAGTAAAACGAATAAAACGAGTAAAACTAGTAAAACGAGTAAAAATAGTAAAACGAGTAAAACGAGTAAAACGAGTAAAACGAGTAAAACTAGTGAAACTAGTAAAACGAGTAAAACGAGTAAAACGAGTAAAACGAGTAAAACGAGTAAAACGAGTAAAACGAGTAAAACTAGTAAAACGAGTAAAACTAGTAAAACGAGTAAAACGAGTAAAACGAGTAAAACGAGTAAAACGAGTAAAACGAGTAAAACGAGTAAAACGAGTAAAACGAGTAAAACGAGTAAAACGAGTAAAACGAGTAAAACGAGTAAAACGAGTAAAACGAGTAAAACGAGTAATACGAGTAAAACGAGTAAAACTAGTAAAACGAGTAAAACGAGTAAAACGAGTAAAACGAGTAAAACGAGTAAAGCGAGTAAAACGGGTAAAACGAGTAAAACGGGTAAAACGAGTAAAGCGAGTAAAACGAGTAAAACGGGTAAAACGAGTAAAACGAGTAAAACGAGTAAAACGAGTAAAACGAGTAAAACGAGTAAAACGGGTAAAACGAGTAAAACGAGTAAAACGAGTAAAACGAGTAAAACGGGTAAAACTAGTAAAACGAGTAAAACGAGTAAAACTAGTAAAACGAGTAAAACTAGTAAAACGAGTAAAACGAGTAAAACGAGTAAAACGAGCAAAACGAGTAAAACGAGCAAAACGAGTAAAACGAGCAAAACGAGTAAAACGAGTAAAACGAGTATAACGAGTAAAACTAGTAAAACGAGTAAAACGAGTAAAACGAGTAAAACGAGTAAAACGAGTAAAACGAGTAAAACGAGTAAAACGAGTAAAACGAGTAAAACGAGTAAAACGAGTAAAACGAGTAAAACGAGTAAAACGAGTAAAACGAGTAAAACGAGTAAAACGAGTAAAACGAGTAAAACGAGTAAAACGAGTAAAACGAGTAAAACGAGTAAAACGAGTAAAACGAGTAAAACGAGTAAAACGAGTAAAACGGGTAAAACGAGTAAAACGAGTAAAACTAGTAAAACGAGTAAAACTAGTAAAACGAGTAAAACGAGTAAAACGAGTAAAACGAGTAAAACGGGTAAAACGAGTAAAACGAGTAAAACTAGTAAAACGAGTAAAACGAGTAAAACGAGTAAAACGAGCAAAACGAGTAAAACGAGCAAAACGAGTAAAACGAGCAAAACGAGTAAAACGAGTAAAACGAGTAAAACGAGTAAAACGAGTAAAACGAGTAAAACGAGTAAAACGAGTAAAACGAGTAAAACGAGTAAAACGAGTAAAACGAGTAAAACGGGTAAAACGAGTAAAACGAGTAAAACGAGTAAAACGGGTAAAACGAGTAAAACGAGTAAAACGAGTAAAACGAGTAAAACGAGTAAAACGGGTAAAACGAGTAAAACGAGTAAAACGAGTAAAACGAGTAAAACGAGTAAAACGAGTAAAACGGGTAAAACGAGTAAAACGAGTAAAGCGAGTAAAACGAGTAAAACGGGTAAAACGAGTAAAACGAGTAAAACGAGTAAAACGAGTAAAACGAGTAAAACGAGTAAAACGAGTAAAACACGAGTAAAACGAGTAAAACGAGTAAAACGAGTAAAACGAGTAAAACGAGTAAAACGAGTAAAACGAGTAAAACGAGTAAAACGAGTAAAACGAGTAAAACGAGTAAAACGAGTAAAACGAGTAAAACGAGTAAAACGAGTAAAACGAGTAAAACGAGTAAAACGAGTAAAACGAGTAAAACGAATAAAACGAGTAAAACTAGTAAAAACTAGTAAAACGAGTAAAACTAGTAAAACGAGTAAAACGAGTAAAACGAGCAAAACTAGTAAAACGAGCAAAACTAGTAAAACGAGTAAAACGAGTAAAACGAGTAAAACGAGTAAAACGAGTAAAACGAGTAAAACTAATACGAGTAAAACGAGTAAAACGAGTAAAACGAGTAAAACGAGTAAAACGAGTAATACGAGTAAAACGAGTAAAACTAGTAAAACGAGTAAAACTAGTAAAACTAGTAAAACGAGTAAACGAGTAAAACGAGTAAAACGGGTAAAACGAGTAAAACGAGTAAAACGAGTAAAACGGGTAAAACTAGTAATACGAGTAAAACTAGTAAAACGAGTAAAACGAGTAAAACGAGTAAAACGAGTAAAACGAGTAAAACGAGTAAAACGAGTAAAACGAGTAAAACGAGTAAAACGTGTAAAACGATTAAAACGAGTAAAACTAGTAAAACTAGTAAAACGAGTAAAACGAGTAAAACGAGTAAAACGAGTAAAAACGAGTAAAAACGAGTAAAACGAGTAAAACGAGTAAAACGAGTAAAACGAGTAAAACGAGTAAAACGAGTAAAACGAGTAAAACGAGTAAAAACGAGTAAAACGAGTAAAACGAGTAAAACGAGTAAAACGAGTAAAACGAGTAAAACGAGTAAAAACGAGTAAAACGAGTAAAACGAGTAAAACGGGTAAAACTAGTAAAACGAGTAAAACGAGTAAAAACTAGTAAAACGAGTAAAACTAGTAAAACGAGTAAAACGAGTAAAACGAGTAAAACTAGTGAAACTAGTAAACGAGTAAAACGAGTAAAACGAGTAAACGAGTAAAACGAGTAAAGCGAGTAAAACGAGTAAAACGGGTAAAACGAGTAAAACGAGTAAAACGAGTAAAACGAGTAAAACGAGTAAAACGAGTAAAACGAGTAAAACGAGTAAAACGAGTAAAACGGGTAAAACGAGTAAAGCGAGTAAAACGAGTAAAACGGGTAAAACGAGTAAAACGAGTAAAACGAGTAAAACGAGTAAAACGAGTAAAACGAGTAAAACGGGTAAAACGAGTAAAACGAGTAAAACGAGTAAAACGAGTAAAACGGGTAAAACTAGTAAAACGAGTAAAACGAGTAAAACTAGTAAAACTAGTAAAACGAGTAAAACTAGTAAAAAACGAGTAAAACGAGTAAAACGAGTAAAACGAGTAAAACGAGTAAAACGAGCAAAACGAGTAAAACGAGCAAAACGAGTAAAACGAGTAAAACGAGTAAAACGAGTAAAACGAGTATAACGAGTAAAACTAGCAAACGAGTAAAAATAGTAAACGAGTAAAACGAGTAAAACGAGTAAAACGAGTAAAACGAGTAAAACGAGTAAAACGAGTAAAACGAGTAAAACGAGTAAAAACGAGTAAAACGAGTAAAACGAGTAAAACGAGTAAAACGAGTAAAACGAGTAAAACGAGTAAAACGAGTAAAACGAGTAAAACGAGTAAAACGAGTAAAACGAGTAAAACGAGTAAAACGAGTAAAACGAGTAAAACGAGTAAAACGAGTAAAACGGGTAAAACGAGTAAAACGAGTAAAACGGGTAAAACGAGTAAAACGAGTAAAACGGGTAAAACGAGTAAAACGAGTAAAACTAGTAAAACGAGTAAAACGAGTAAAACGGGTAAAACGAGTAAAGCGAGTAAAACGAGTAAAACGGGTAAAACGAGTAAAACGAGTAAAACGAGTAAAACGAGTAAAACGAGTAAAACGAGTAAAACGAGTAAAGCGAGTAAAACGAGTAAAAACGGGTAAAACGAGTAAAACGAGTAAAACGAGTAAAACGAGTAAAACGAGTAAAACGAGTAAAACGAGTAAAACGAGTAAAACGAGTAAAACGAGTAAAACGAGTAAAGCGAGTAAAACGAGTAAAACGGGTAAAACGAGTAAAACGAGTAAAACGAGTAAAACGAGTAAAACGAGTAAAACGAGTAAAACGGGTAAAACGAGTAAAACGAGTAAACGAGTAAAACGAGTAAAACGGGTAAAACTAGTAAAACGGGTAAAACGAGTAAAACTAGTAAAACGAGTAAAACGAGTAAAACGAGTAAAACGAGTAAAACGAGTAAAACGAGCAAAACGAGTAAAACGAGCAAAACGAGTAAAAACGAGTAAAACGAGTAAAACGAGTAAAACGAGTAAAACGAGTAAAACGAGTAAAACGAGTAAAACGAGTAAAACGAGTAAAACGAGTAAAACGAGTAAAACGAGTAAAACGAGTAAAACGAGTAAAACGAGTAAAACGAGTAATACGAGTAAAACGAGTAAAACGAGTAAAACGAGTAAAACGAGTAAAAACGAGTAAAACGAGTAAAACGAGTAAAACGAGTAATACGAGTAAAACGAGTAAAACTAGTAAAACGAGTAAAACGAGTAAAACGAGTAAAACGAGTAAAACGAGTAAAGCGAGTAAAACGGGTAAAACGAGTAAAACGAGTAAAACGAGTAAAACGAGTAAAAAGAGTAAAACGGGTGAAACTAGTAAAACGAGTAAAACGATTAAAACGGGTAAAACGAGTAAAACGAGTAAAACGAGTAAAACGAGTAAAACGAGTAAAACGGGTAAAACTAGTAAAACGAGTAAAACGAGTAAAACTAGTAAAACGAGTAAAACTAGTAAAACGAGTAAAACGAGTAAAACGAGTAAAACTAGTGAAACTAGTAAAACGAGTAAAAACGAGTAAAACGAGTAAAACGAGTAAAGCGAGTAAAAACGAGTAAAACGGGTAAAACGAGTAAAACGAGTAAAACGAGTAAAACGAGTAAAACGAGTAAAACGAGTAAAACGAGTAAAACGAGTAAAACGAGTAAAACGGGTAAAAACGAGTAAAGCGAGTAAAACGAGTAAAACGGGTAAAACGAGTAAAACGAGTAAAACGAGTAAAACGAGTAAAACGAGTAGAAAAACGAGTAAAACGAGTAAAACGAGTAAAACGAGTAAAACGGGTAAAACGAGTAAAACGAGTAAAACGAGTAAAACGAGTAAAACGGGTAAAACTAGTAAAACGAGTAAAACGAGTAAAACTAGTAAAACGAGTAAACTAGTAAAACGAGTAAAACGAGTAAACGAGTAAAACGAGTAAAAACGAGTAAAACGAGTAAAACGAGTAAAACGAGTAAAACGAGTAAAACGAGTAAAACGAGTAAAACGAGTAAAACGAGTAAAAACGAGTAAAACGAGTAAAACGAGTAAAACGAGTAAAACGAGTAAAAACGAGTAAAACGAGTAAAACGAGTAAAACGAGTAAAACGAGTAAAACGAGTAAAACGAGTAAAACGAGTAAAACGAGTAAAAACGAGTAAAACGAGTAAAACGAGTAAAACGAGTAAAACGAGTAAAACGAGTAAAACGAGTAAAACGGGTAAAACGAGTAAAACGAGTAAAACGAGTAAAACGAGTAAAACGAGTAAAACTAGTAAAACGAGTAAAACGAGTAAAACGAGTAAAACGAGTAAAACGAGTAAAACGAGTAAAACGAGTAAAACGAGTAAAACGAGTAAAACGAGTAAAACGAGTAAAACGAGTAAAACGAGTAAAACGAGTAAAACGAGTAAAACGAGTAAAACGAGTAAAACGAGTAAAACGAGTAAAACGAGTAAAACGAGTAAAACGAATAAAACGAGTAAAACTAGTAAAACTAGTAAAACGAGTAAAACGGGTAAAACTAGTAAAACGAGTAAAAACGAGTAAAACGAGTAAAACTAGTAAAACCAGTAAAACGAGTAAAACGAGTAAAACGAGTAAAACGAGTAAAACGAGTAAAACGAGTAAAACGAGTAAAACGAGTAAAAACGAGTAATACGAGTAAAACGAGTAAAGCGAGTAAAACGAGTAAAACGAGTAAAACGAGTAAAACGAGTAAAACGGGTAAAACGAGTAAAACGAGTAAAACGAGTAAAACGAGTAAAACGGGTAAAACTAGTAAAACGAGTAAAACGAGTAAAACTAGTAAAACGAGTAAAACTAGTAAAACGAGTAAAGAGTAAAACGTGTAAAACGAGTAAAAACGAGTAAAACGAGTAAAACGAGTAAAACGAGTAAAACGAGTAAAACGAGTAAAACGAGTAAAACGAGTAAAACGAGTAAAACGAGTAAAACGAGTAAAACGAGTAAAACGAGTAAAACGAGTAAAACGAGTAAAACGAGTAAAACGAGTAAAACGAGTAAAACGAGTAAAACGAGTAAAACGAGTAAAACGAGTAAAACGAGTAAAACGAGTAAAACGAGTAAAACGAGTAAAAACGAGTAAACGTAAAACGAGTAAAACGGGTAAAACGAGTAAAACGAGTAAAACGAGTAAAACGAGTAAAACGAGTAAAACTAGTAAAACGAGTAAAACGAGTAAAACGAGTAAAACGAGTAAAACGAGTAAAACGAGTAAAACGAGTAAAACGAGTAAAACGAGTAAAACGAGTAAAACGAGTAAAACGAGTAAAACAAGTAAAACGAGTAAAACGAGTAAAACGAGTAAAACGAATAAAACGAGTAAAACTAGTAAAACTAGTAAAACGAGTAAAACGGGTAAAACTAGTAAAACGAGTAAAACGAGTAAAACGAGTAAAACTAGTAAAAACGAGTAAAACTAGTAAAACCAGTAAAACGAGTAAAACGAGTAAAACGAGTAAAACGAGTAAAACGAGTAAAACGAGTAAAACGAGTAAAACGAGTAAAACGAGTAATACGAGTAAAACGAGTAAAACGAGTAAAACGAGTAAAACGAGTAAAACGAGTAAAACGAGTAAAACGAGTAAAACGAGTAAAACGAGTAAAACGAGTAAAACGAGTAAAACGAGTAAAACTAGTGAAACGAGTAAAACGAGTAAAACGAGTAAAAACGAGTAAAACGAGTAAAGCGAGTAAAACGAGTAAAACGAGTAAAACGAGTAAAACGAGTAAAACGAGTAAAACGAGTAAAACGAGTAAAACGAGTAAAACGAGTAAAACGAGTAAAAACGAGTAAAACTAGTAAAACTAGTAAAACGAGTAAAACGAGTAAAACGAGTAAAACGAGTAAAACGAGTAAAACGGGTAAAACGAGTAAAACGAGTAAAACGAGTAAAACGAGTAAAACGGGTAAAACGAGTAAAACGAGTAAAACGAGTAAAACGAGTAAAACGAGTAAAACGAGTAAAACGAGTAAAACGAGTAAAACGAGTAAAACGAGTAAAACGAGTAAAACGTGTAAAACGATTAAAACGAGTAAAACGAGTAAAACGAGTAAAACGAGTAAAACGAGTAAAACGGGTAAAACGAGTAAAACGAGTAAAACGAGTAAAACGGGTAAAACGAGTAAAACGAATAAAACGAGTAAAACGAGTAAAGCGAGTAAAACTAGTAAAACTAGTAAAACGAGTAAAACGAGTAAAACGAGTAAAACGAGTAAAACGAGTAAAACGAGCAAAACTAGTAAAACGAGTAAAACGAGTAAAACGTGTAAAACGAGTAAGACGAGTAAAACGAGTAAAACGAGTAAAACGAGTAAAACGAGTAAAACGAGTAAAACGAGTAATACGAGTAAAACGAGTAAAACGAGTAAAACGAGTAAAACGAGTAAAACGAGTAAAACGAGTAAAACGAGTAAAACGAGTAATACGAGTAAAACGAGTAAAACTAGTAAAACTAGTAAAACGAGTAAAACGAGTAAAACGAGTAAAACGAGTAAAACGAGTAAAACGGGTAAAACGAGTAAAACGAGTAAAACGAGTAAAACGAGTAAAACGGGTAAAACTAGTAAAACGAGTAAAACGAGTAAAACGAGTAAAACGAGTAAAACGAGTAAACGAGTAAAACTAGTAAAACGAGTAAAACTAGTAAAACCAGTAAAACGAGTAAAACGAGTAAAACGAGTAAAACGAGTAAAACGAGTAAAACGAGTAAAACGAGTAAAACGAGTAAAACGAGTAATACGAGTAAAACGAGTAAAACGAGTAAAAACGAGTAAAACGAGTAAAACGAGTAAAACGAGTAAAACGAGTAAAACGAGTAAAACGAGTAAAACGAGTAAAACTAGTGAAACTAGTAAAACGAGTAAAACGAGTAAAACGAGTAAAACGAGTAAAGCGAGTAAAACGAGTAAAACGGGTAAAACGAGTAAAACGAGTAAAACGAGTAAAACGAGTAAAACGAGTAAAACGAGTAAAACGAGTAAAACGAGTAAAACGAGTAAAACGAGTAAAACTAGTAAAACTAGTAAAACGAGTAAAACGAGTAAAACGAGTAAAACGAGTAAAACGAGTAAAACGGGTAAAACGAGTAAAACGAGTAAAACGAGTAAAACGAGTAAAAACGGGTAAAACGAGTAAAACGAGTAAAACGAGTAAAACGAGTAAAACGAGTAAAACGAGTAAAACGAGTAAAACGAGTAAAACGAGTAAAACGAGTAAAACGAGTAAAACGAGTAAAACGTGTAAAACGATTAAAACGAGTAAAACGAGTAAAACGAGTAAAACGAGTAAAACGAGTAAAACGGGTAAAACGAGTAAAACGAGTAAAACGAGTAAAACGGGTAAAACGAGTAAAACGAATAAAACGAGTAAAACGAGTAAAGCGAGTAAAACTAGTAAAACTAGTAAAACGAGTAAAACGAGTAAAACGAGTAAAACGAGTAAAACGAGTAAAACGAGCAAAACTAGTAAAACGAGTAAAACGAGTAAAACGTGTAAAAACGAGTAAGACGAGTAAAACGAGTAAAACGAGTAAAACGAGTAAAACGAGTAAAACGAGTAAAACGAGTAATACGAGTAAAACGAGTAAAACGAGTAAAACGAGTAAAACGAGTAAAAACGAGTAAAACGAGTAAAACGAGTAAAACGAGTAATACGAGTAAAACGAGTAAAACTAGTAAAACTAGTAAAACGAGTAAAACGAGTAAAACGAGTAAAACGGGTAAAACGAGTAAAACGAGTAAAACGAGTAAAACGAGTAAAACGGGTAAAACTAGTAAAACGGGTAAAACGAGTAAAACTAGTAAAACGAGTAAAACGAGTAAAACGAGTAAAACGAGTAAAACGAGTAAAACGAGCAAAACGAGTAAAACGAGCAAAACGAGTAAAACGAGTAAAACGAGTAAAACGAGTAAAACGAGTAAAACGAGTAAAAACGAGTAAAACGAGTAAAACGAGTAAAACGAGTAAAACGAGTAAAACGAGTAAAACGAGTAAAACGAGTAAAAACGAGTAAAACGAGTAATACGAGTAAAACGAGTAAAACGAGTAAAACGAGTAAAACGAGTAAAACGAGTAAAACGAGTAAAACGAGTAAAACGAGTAATACGAGTAAAACGAGTAAAACTAGTAAAACGAGTAAAACGAGTAAAACGAGTAAAACGAGTAAAACGAGTAAAGCGAGTAAAACGGGTAAAACGAGTAAAACGAGTAAAACGAGTAAAACGAGTAAAAAGGGTAAAACGGGTGAAACTAGTAAAACGAGTAAAACGATTAAAACGGGTAAAACGAGTAAAACGAGTAAAACGAGTAAAACGAGTAAAACGAGTAAAACGGGTAAAACTAGTAAAACGAGTAAAACGAGTAAAACTAGTAAAACGAGTAAAACTAGTAAAACGAGTAAAACGAGTAAAACGAGTAAAACTAGTGAAACTAGTAAAACGAGTAAAACGAGTAAAACGAGTAAAACGAGTAAAGCGAGTAAAACGAGTAAAACGGGTAAAACGAGTAAAACGAGTAAAACGAGTAAAACGAGTAAAACGAGTAAAACGAGTAAAACGAGTAAAACGAGTAAAACGAGTAAAACGGGTAAAACGAGTAAAGCGAGTAAAACGAGTAAAACGGGTAAAACGAGTAAAACGAGTAAAACGAGTAAAACGAGTAAAACGAGTAAAACGAGTAAAACGAGTAAAACGAGTAAAACGAGTAAACGGGTAAAACGAGTAAAACGAGTAAAACGAGTAAAACGAGTAAAACGGGTAAAACTAGTAAAACGAGTAAAACGAGTAAAACTAGTAAAACGAGTAAAACTAGTAAAACGAGTAAAACGAGTAAAACGAGTAAAAACGAGTAAAACGAGTAAAACGAGTAAAACGAGTAAAACGAGTAAAACGAGTAAAACGAGTAAAACGAGTAAAAACGAGTAAAACGAGTAAAACGAGTAAAACGAGTAAAACGAGTAAAACGAGTAAAACGAGTAAAACGAGTAAAACGAGTAAAACGAGTAAAACGAGTAAAACGAGTAAAACGAGTAAAACGAGTAAAACGAGTAAAACGAGTAAAACGAGTAAAACGAGTAAAACGAGTAAAACGGGTAAAAACGAGTAAAACGAGTAAAACGAGTAAAACGAGTAAAACGAGTAAAACGAGTAAAACGAGTAAAACGAGTAAAACGAGTAAAACGAGTAAAACGAGTAAAACGAGTAAAACGAGTAAAACGAGTAAAACGAGTAAAACGAGTAAAACGAGTAAAAACGAGTAAAACGAGTAAAACGAGTAAAACGAGTAAAACGAGTAAAACGAGTAAAACGAGTAAAACGAATAAAACGAGTAAAACTAGTAAAACTAGTAAAACGAGTAAAACGGGTAAAACTAGTAAAACGAGTAAAACGAGTAAACGAGTAAAACTAGTAAAACGAGTAAAACTAGTAAAACCAGTAAAACGAGTAAAACGAGTAAAACGAGTAAAACGAGTAAAACGAGTAAAACGAGTAAAACGAGTAAAACGAGTAAAACGAGTAATACGAGTAAAACGAGTAAAACGAGTAAAACGAGTAAAACGAGTAAAACGAGTAAAACGAGTAAAACGGGTAAAACGAGTAAAACGAGTAAAACGAGTAAAACGAGTAAAACGGGTAAAACTAGTAAAACGAGTAAAACGAGTAAAACTAGTAAAACGAGTAAAACTACTACTAAACGAGTGAAAACGAGTAAAACGAGTAAAACGAGTAAAACGAGTAAAACGAGTAAAACGAGTAAAAACGAGTAAAACGAGTAAAACGAGTAAAAACGAGTAAAACGAGTAAAACGAGTAAAACGAGTAAAACGAGTAAAACGAGTAAAACGAGTAAAACGAGTAAAACGAGTAAAAACGAGTAAAACGAGTAAAACGAGTAAAACGAGTAAAACGAGTAAAACGAGTAAAACGAGTAAAACGAGTAAAACGAGTAAAAACGAGTAAAACGAGTAAAACGAGTAAAAACGAGTAAAACGAGTAAAACGAGTAAAACGAGTAAAACGAGTAAAACGGGTAAAACGAGTAAAACGAGTAAAACGAGTAAAACGAGTAAAACGAGTAAAACTAGTAAAACGAGTAAAACGAGTAAAACGAGTAAAACGAGTAAAACGAGTAAAACGAGTAAAACGAGTAAAACGAGTAAAACGAGTAAAACGAGTAAAAACAAGTAAAACGAGTAAAACGAGTAAAACGAGTAAAACGAATAAAACGAGTAAAACTAGTAAAACTAGTAAAACGAGTAAAACGGGTAAAACTAGTAAAACGAGTAAAACGAGTAAAACGAGTAAAACTAGTAAAACGAGTAAAACTAGTAAAACCAGTAAAACGAGTAAAACGAGTAAAACGAGTAAAACGAGTAAAACGAGTAAAACGAGTAAAACGAGTAAAACGAGTAAAACGAGTAATACGAGTAAAACGAGTAAAACGAGTAAAACGAGTAAAACGAGTAAAACGAGTAAAACGAGTAAAACGAGTAAAACGAGTAAAACGAGTAAAACGAGTAAAACTAGTGAAACTAGTAAAACGAGTAAAACGAGTAAAACGAGTAAAACGAGTAAAGCGAGTAAAACGAGTAAAACGGGTAAAACGAGTAAAACGAGTAAAACGAGTAAAACGAGTAAAACGAGTAAAACGAGTAAAACGAGTAAAACGAGTAAAACGAGTAAAACGAGTAAAACTAGTAAAACTAGTAAAACGAGTAAAACGAGTAAAAACGAGTAAAACGAGTAAAACGAGTAAAACGGGTAAAAACGAGTAAAACGAGTAAAACGAGTAAAACGAGTAAAACGGGTAAAACGAGTAAAACGAGTAAAACGAGTAAAACGAGTAAAACGAGTAAAACGAGTAAAACGAGTAAAACGAGTAAAACGAGTAAAACGAGTAAAACGAGTAAAACGAGTAAAACGTGTAAAACGATTAAAACGAGTAAAACGAGTAAAACGAGTAAAACGAGTAAAACGAGTAAAACGGGTAAAACGAGTAAAACGAGTAAAACGAGTAAAACGGTAAAACGAGTAAAACGAATAAAACGAGTAAAACGAGTAAACGAGTAAAACTAGTAAAACTAGTAAAACGAGTAAAACGAGTAAAACGAGTAAAACGAGTAAAACGAGTAAAACGAGCAAAACTAGTAAAACGAGTAAAACGAGTAAAACGTGTAAAACGAGTAAGACGAGTAAAACGAGTAAAACGAGTAAAACGAGTAAAACGAGTAAAACGAGTAAAACGAGTAATACGAGTAAAACGAGTAAAACGAGTAAAACGAGTAAAACGAGTAAAACGAGTAAACGAGTAAAACGAGTAAAACGAGTAATACGAGTAAAACGAGTAAAACTAGTAAAACTAGTAAAACGAGTAAAACGAGTAAAACGAGTAAAACGAGTAAACGAGTAAAACGGGTAAAACG
>NW_027486956.1:0-18723 GCF_050908995.1 Andrena cerasifolii | reverse complement strand
AATTAAAAAAATTTTTTTTTTAAATTTTCAAAAAAATTTTAAATTTAAAAAAATTTATTAAAAAATTTAAAAAATTAAACAAGAATTTAAAAAAAATTAAATAAAAAATATAAAAAAATTTTAAAAAAATTTTTTAAAAATTTTCAAAAAATTTTAAAAAATTTTCAAAAAAAATTTTAAAAATTTTCAAATTTTTTTTTGAAAAAATTAAAAAATAAAAAAATTAAATAAAAATTTTAAAAAAAATTTAAAGAATTAAAAAAAATATTTTAAAAAAATTTCAATTTTTTTTTAAAAAATTAAAAAAAAATAAAAAAAGTTAAATAAAAATTTAAAAAAAATTACAAAATTGTTAAAAAATTAAAACAATTTTTTAAAAAAAAATTTAAAAAAATGTAAAAAAAAAATAAAAAAAATAAATTAAAAAAATTTCAAATAATTTGAAAAAAAATTTAAACTTTTAAAAAAAATTTTTAAATTTTAAAAAAATTTTAAAAAATTTAAAAAAATTAAAAAATTAAAAAAAATAAAAAAATTATAAGAAAATTAAAAAAAACATTTAAAACTTAAAAAAATTAAAAAGTAAAATGAAAGAAAAATAAAAATTTAAAAAAAAAATTAAAAAATTCTTAAAAATTTTAAAAAAAAATTTAAAAACTAAAAAAATTTAAAAAAATAAGAAAATTTAAAAAAAAATTTTAAATTTAAAAAAATAAAAAAGTAAAATAAAAGAAAAATAAAAATTTAAAAAAATAAATAAATTAAAAATTTTTTTCTAAAAATTTAAAAAAAAATTAAAGTAAAGAAAATTTAAAAAAATTTAGATTTAAAAATTTTTTTTTTAAATTTTAAAAATATAAACAAAATTAAAAAAATTTTTTTAAAAAATTACAAAAAAATTTAAAAAAATATTAAATTTAGAAAAAGTTTATAAAAAAATTTTAAAAATTAAATAATAATTAAAAAAAATTAAATAAAAAATATAAAAAAATTTTAAAAAAAATTTAAAAAATTTTTAAAAAATTTTCAAAAATTTTCAAAAAAATTTAAAAAAATTAAAAAAAATAAAAAAAGTTAAATAAAAATATAAAAAAAAAATTTTTTAAATTTTAAATTTTTAAAAATTAAATAAAATTTTTTTTTAAAAATTTAAAAAAAAATTAAAAACGTTTTTTTAAATAAAAAGAAATAATTTTAAAAAAATTAATTTTTTTTTAAATTTAAAAAAAATTGAAGTAAAGAAAATTTAAAAAAAAATTAGATTTAAAAAAATTTTTTTCAAATTTTAAAAATATAAACAAAATTAAAAAATTTTTTGTAAAAAATTAAAAAAAATTTAAAAAAAATTTATAAAAATATTTAAAAAATTAAATACAAATTTAAAAAAAATTAAATAAAAAATATAAAAAAAATTAAAAAAAAATTTTTAAAAATTTTCAAAAAAATTTTAAAAAAATTTCAAAAAATTTTTAAATTTAAAAAAAAATTTATAAAAAATTAAAAAAATTAAATAAAAATTTTAAAAAAATTAAATAAAAAATATAAAAAAATTTAAAAAAAATTTTTAAAAAATTTAAAAAAAATTTTAAAAAAATTTCAAAAAAATTTTAAAAAATTTTCAATTTTTTTAAAAAAAAATTAAAAAAATAAAAAAATTAAATAAAAATTATAAAAAAAATTTAAAGAATTAAAAAAAATATTTTCAAAAAAATTTTAAAAAAATTTCAAATTTTTCTTTAAAAAAATTAAAAAAAAAATAAAAATTTTAAAAAAATACAAAATTGTTAAAAAATTAAAACAATTTTTTAAAAAAATTTTTTAAAAAATTTAAAAAAAAAATAAAAAAAATAAATTAAAAAAATTTCAAATAATTTGAAAAAAAAATTTAAACTTTTAAAAAAATTTTAAAAATTTTAAAAAAATTTAAAAAATTAAAAAAATTTTAAAAATTAAATAAAAATTTCAAAAAAATTTAAAAAAAATAAAAAAATTATAAGAAAATTAAAAAAAAACATTTAAAATTTAAAAAAATTAAAAAAGTAAAAGAAAAGAAAAATAAAAATTAAAAAGAAATTTAAAAAATTGTTAAAAAATTAAAACAATTTTTTTAAAAAAAAATTAAAAAATTTTTAAAAAATTAAAACAAATTTTCAAAAAAAAAAAAATTAAAGTAAAAAAAATTTAAAATATAAAAAAAATTAAAATAAAAAAATATATACAAAAATTTAAAAGAAAAATAAAAGAAATTAAAAAAAATAAACAAATAAAAATTTAAAAAAATAATAATTTAAAACAAAAATAAATATAATTTTTTTTTAAAATTGAAATAAAATAAAAAATAAAGAAATTTTTTTTAAATTTAAAAAATATAAAAAAATTAAAAAAAATAGTAAAAAATTAAAAAAAAATAAAAAAAATTTAAATTTTAAAAAATTCAAAAAATTAAATAAAAATTTAAAAAAAATTAAAAAATATAAAAAAAATTAAAAAAAAAAATTTTTAAATTTTCAAAAAATTTTTAAAAAATTTTCAAAAATTTTCAAAAAAATTTTAAATTTAAAAAAAATAAAAAAATTATAAGAAAATTAAAAAAAAACATTTAAAATTTAAAAAAAATTAAAAAAGTAAAATAAAAGAAAAATACAAATTTAAAAAAAATTTAAAAATTGTTAAAAATTCAAAAAAAAATTTTAAAAAATTTAAAAAATTTAAAAAAAATAAGAAAATTTTTAAAAAAATTTAATATTTAAAAAAATTAAAAAAGTAAAATAAAAGAAAAATAAAAATTTAAAAAAAAAAAATAAATTAAAAAATTTTTTCTAAAAATTTAAAAAAAATTAAAAATTTAAAGATTAAGATAAAGGAAAAATAAAATTTAAAAAAATTAAAAAAACGTTTTTTTTGGAATAAAAAGAAATAATTTTAAAAAAATTAATTTTTTTTTAAATTTAAAAAAAAATTAAAGTAAAGAAAATTGAAAACAAATTTAGATTTAAATTTTTTTAAATTTTAAAAATATAAACAAAATTAAAAAATTTTTTGTAAAAAATTTTTTGTAAAAAATTAAAAAAAATTTTAAATTTAAAAAAAAATTATAAAAAAAATTTATAAATTAAACAAAAATTTAAAAAAAATTAAATAAAAAATATAAAAAAAATTTTAAAAAAATTTTAAAAAATTTTCAAAAAATTTTCAAAAATTTTCAAAAAAAATTTAAAAAATTAAAAAAAATTAAAAAAGTTAAATAAAAATATAAAAAAAATTTTAAAAAAAATTTTAAATTTTAAAAAATTAAATAAAATTTTTTTTAAAAATTGAAAAAAAAATTAAAAAATTTTAAAAAATTTTCAAAAAATTTTTAAATTTAAAAAAAAATTATAAAAAAATTAAAAAAATTAAATAAAAATTTAAAAAAAAATTTTAAAAATATTAAAAAATTTTCAAAAAAGTTTTAAATTTCAAAAAAATTTATAAAAAAATTTAAAAAATTAAATAAAAATTTAAAAAAAATTAAATAAAAAATATAAAAAAATTTAAAAAAAATTTTTTAAAATTTTCAAAAAATTAAAAAAAAAATTTTAAAAAATTTTAAAAATTTAAAAAAAATAAGAAAATTTAAAAAAATTTAAAATTTAAAAAAATTAAAAAAGTAAAATAAAAGAAAAATAAAAATTTAAAAAAATAAATAAATTAAAAATTTTTTTCTAAAAATTTAAAAAAAATTAAAAATTTAAAGATTAAAATAAAGGAAAAATAAAATTTAAAAAAATTAAAAAAACGTTTTTCTGGAATAAAAAGAAATAATTTTAAAAAAATTAAATTTTTTTTAAATTTAAAAAAAATTAAAGTAAAGAAAATTGAAAAAAAAATTAGATTTAAAATTTTTTTTAAATTTTAAAAATATAAACAAAATTAAAAAATGTTTTGTAAAAAATTAAACAAAAAATTAAAAAAAATTTTAAATTTAAAAAAAAATTATAAAAAAAATTTAAAAATTAAATAAAAATTTAAAAAAAATTAAATAAAAAATATAAAAAAATTTTAAAAAAAATTTTTAAAAATTTTCAAAAAATTTTAAAAAATTTTCAAAAAAATTTTAAATTTAAAAAAAATTTATAAAAAAATTAAATAAAAAATATAAAAAAATTTTAAAAAAAATTTTAAAAAATTTTCAAAAAATTTTAAAAAATTTACAAAAAATTTTAAAAAATTTTCAAAAAAATTTAAAAAAAATTTTAAAAAATTAAAAAAGTTAAAAAAATATAAAATTATAAGAAAATTAAAAAAAAACATTCAAAATTTTAAAAAATTAAAAAAGTAAAATTAAAGAATAATAAAAATTTTAAAAAAATTTAAAAATTGTTGAAAAATTAAAACAAATTTTTTAAAAAATATAAAAAAATTTACAAATTTTCAAAAAAAATTTTAAAAATTTTTAAATTTTTTTTTAAAAAAATAAAAAAATCAAAGTAAAAAAATTTTAAAATATAAAAAAAATTAAAATAAAAAAAAATATACAAAAATTTAAAAGAAAAATAAAAGAAATTAAAAAAAAATAAACAAATAAAAATTAAAAAAAATAATAATTTAAAACAAAAATAAATAATTTTTTTTTACAATTAAAATAAAATAAAAAATAAAGAAATTTTTTTTAAATTTAAAAAATATAAAAAAATTAAAAAAAATTTTAAAAAATTTTCAAAAAATTTTCAAATTTTTTAAAAAAAAAATAAAAAAAGTAAAAAAATTTTAAAATATAATAAAAATTTTAAATAAAAAAAATATATATAAAAATTTTCAAAAAATTTAAAAAAATTTTTAAAAAATTTAAAAGAATTTTCAAAAAAAATTTTAAAAATTTTCAAAATTTTTTTTAAAAAAATTAAAAAAAATATAAAAAGTTAAATAAAAATTTAGAAAAAAAATTAAAAAAATTAAAAAAAAAATTTTTTTAATTTTCAAAAAGAATTTTAAAAATTTTCAAAAAATTTAAAAAAAAATTTTAAAAAAATTTAAAAAAAAATTTTAAAAAAATTTAAAAATTTAAAAAAATAAAAAAATTATAAGAAAATTAAAAAAAAACATTTAAAATTTTAAAAAATTAAAAAAGTAAAATAAAAGAAAAATAAAAATTTTAAAAAAAATTTAAAAATTGTTAAAAATTTAAAAAAAATTTTAAAAAATTTAAAAAATTTAAAAAAAATTAAAAAAAAATTAAAAAAGTTAAAAAAAAAAAAAATTATAAGAAAATTAAAAAAAACATTCAAAATTTAAAAAAATTAAAAAAGTAAAATAAAAGAATAATAAAAATTTTAAAAAAATTTAAAAATTGTTGAAAAATTAAAACAAATTTTTTAAAAAATATAAAAAAATTTACAAATTTTCAAAAAAATTTTAAAATTTTTTTTAAAAAAATTAAAAAAAATATAAAAAGTTAAATAAAAATTTAGAAAAAAAATTTAAAAAAATTAAAAAAAAAATTTTTTTAATTTTCAAAAAAAATTTAAAAATTTTCAAAAAATTTAAAAATTTAAAAAAATAAAAAAATTATAAGAAAATTAAAAAAAAACATTTAAAATTTTAAAAAATTAAAAAAGTAAAATAAAAGAAAAATGAAAATTTTAAAAAAAATTTAAAAATTGTTAAAAATTTTAAAAAAATTTTAAAAAATTTAAAAAATTTAAAAAAATAAGAAAATTTAAAAAAAAATTTAAAATTTAAAAAAATAAAAAAGTAAAATAAAAGAAAAATAAAAATTTAAAAAAAATAAATAAATTAAAAATTTTTTTCTATAAATTTAAAAAAAAATTAAAAAACGTTTTTTGAAATAAAAAGAAATAATTTTAAAAAAATTAATTTTTTTTTAAATTTAAAAAAAAATTAAAGTAAAGAAAATTTAAAAAAAAATTAGATTTAAAAAATTTTTTTTTTAAATTTTAAAAATATAAACAAAATTAAAAAATTTTTTGTAAAAAATTAAAAAAAAAATTAAAAAAAATTTATAAAAATATTTAAAAAATTAAATACAAATTTAAAAAAAATTAAATAAAAAATATAAAAAAAATTTTAAAAAAATTTTAAAAAATTTTCAAAAAAATTTTAAAAAAATTTAAAAAAATTTTTAAATTTAAAAAAAAATTATAAAAAAATTTTAAAAATTAAATAAAAATTTAAAAAAAATTTTAAAAAATTTTCAATTTTTTTAAAAAAAAATTAAAAAAATAAAAAAAATTATAAAAAAAATTTAAAGAATTAAAAAAATATTTTCAAAAAAATTTTAAAAAAATTTCAAATTTTTCTTTAAAAAAATTAAAAAAAAAATAAAAAAAGTTAAATAAAAATTTAAAAAATTTTAAAAATTTTAAAAAAATTGTAAGAAAATTAAAAAAATTTTAAAATTTAAAAAAAAATTTAAAATAAAAAAAAATATACAAAAATTTAAAAGAAAAATAAAAGAAATTAAAAAAATTAAACAATTAAAAATTAAAAAAAATAAAAAATAAAGAAATTTTTTTAAAATAAAAAAATATAAAAAAATTATCAAAAAATTTGTAAAAAATTAAAAAAAAATAAAAAAAATTAAAAAAAATAAAAAAAATTTTAAATTTCAAAAAAAATTAAAAAATTAAATACAAATTTAAAAAAAAATTAAATAAAAAATATAAAAAATTTTAAAAAAAATTAAAAAAATTTTAAAAAAATTTCAAAAAAATTTTGAATTTAAAAAAAATTTATAAAAAAATTTAAAAAATTAAAAAAAATAAAAATTTAAAAAAAAATTTAAAAATTAAATAAAAATTTTAAAATTAAATAAAAATTTCAAAAAAATTTTAAAAAAATTTAAAAATTTAAAGAAATAAAAAAAAGAAATAAAAAAATTATAAGAAAATTAAAAAAAAACATTTAAAATTTAAAAAAATTAAAAAAGTAAAATAAAACAAAAATAAAAATTTAAAAAAAAATTTAAAAATTGTTAAAAATTTAAAAAAAATTTTAAAAATTTAAAAAATTTAAAAAAAATAAGAAAATTAAACAAAAATTAAAATTAAAAAAAAAAGTAAAATAAAAGAAAAATAGAAATTTAAAAAAAATAAATAAATTAAAAATTTTTTTCTAAAATTTAAAAAAAAATTAAAAATTTAAAGATTAAAATATAGGAAAAATAAAATTTAAAAAAATTAAAAAAACGTTTTTTGAAATAAAAAGAAATAATTTTTAAAAAATTAATTTTTTTTAAATTTAAAAAAAAATTAAAGTAAAGAAAATTTAAAAAAAATTTAGATTTAAAAAAATTTTTTTTTAAATTTTAAAAATATAAACAAAATTAAAAAATTTTTTGTAAAAAATTAAAAAAAAATTTTAAAAAAATTTATAAAAAAATTTTAAAAAATTAAATACAAATTTAAAAAAAATTAAATAAAAAATATAAAAAAATTTTTAAAAAAAATTTAAAAAAATTTTCAAAAAAATTTTAAAAAAATTTCAAAAAAATTTTAAATTTAAAAAAAATTATAAAAAAATTTAAAAAATTAAATAAAAATTTAAAAAAAAAATTTAAAAATATTAAAAAATTTTCAAAAAATTTTTAAATTTCAAAAAAATTTATAAAAAAATTTAAAAAATTAAATAAAATTTTTAAAAAAAATTAAATAAAAAATATAAAAAAATTAAAAAAAAATTTTAAAAAATTTTCAAAAAATTTAAAAATATTTAAAAAATTTTCAATTTTTTAAAAAAAATAAAAAAATAAAAAAAATTAAATAAAAATTATAAAAAAAATTTAAAGAATTAAAAAAAATATTTTCAAAAAAATTTTAAAAAAATTTCAAATTTTTCTTTAAAAAAATTAAAAAAAAAATAAAAATTTTAAAAAATACAAAATTGTTAAAAAATTAAAACAATTTTTTAAAAAAATTTTTTAAAAAATTTAAAAAAAAAAATAAAAAAAATAAATTAAAAAAATTTCAAATAATTTGAAAAAAAAATTTAAACTTTTAAAAAAATTTTAAAAATTTTAAAAAAATTTAAAAAATTAAAAAATTTAAAAATTAAATAAAAATTTCAAAAAAATTTAAAAAAAATAAAAAAATTATAAGAAAATTAAAAAAAAACATTTAAAATTTAAAAAAATTAAAAAAGTAAAAGAAAAGAAAAATAAAAATTAAAAAGAAATTTAAAAAATTGTTAAAAAATTAAAACAATTTTTTTAAAAAAAATTAAAAAATTTTTAAAAAATTAAAACAAATTTTCAAAAAAAAAAAAATTAAAGTAAAAAAAATTTAAAATATAAAAAAAATTAAAATAAAAAAATATATACAAAAATTTAAAAGAAAAATAAAAGAAATTAAAAAAAATAAACAAATAAAAATTTAAAAAAATAATAATTTAAAACAAAAATAAATATAATTTTTTTTTAAAATTGAAATAAAATAAAAAATAAAGAAATTTTTTTTAAATTTAAAAAATATAAAAAAATTAAAAAAAATAGTAAAAAATTAAAAAAAAATAAAAAAAAATTTAAATTTTAAAAAAATTCAAAAAATTAAATAAAAATTTAAAAAAAATTAAAAATATAAAAAAAATTAAAAAAAAATTTTTTTAAATTTTCAAAAAATTTTTAAAAAATTTTCAAAAATTTTCAAAAAAATTTTAAATTTAAAAAAAATAAAAAAATTATAAGAAAATTAAAAAAAAACATTTAAAATTTAAAAAAAATTAAAAAGTAAAATAAAAGAAAATACAAATTTAAAAAAAATTTAAAAATTGTTAAAAATTCAAAAAAAAATTTTAAAAAATTTAAAAAATTTAAAAAAATAAGAAAATTTTTAAAAAAATTTAATATTTAAAAAAATTAAAAAAGTAAAATAAAAGAAAAATAAAAATTTTAAAAAAAAAAATAAATTAAAAAATTTTTTCTAAAAATTTAAAAAAATTAAAAATTTAAAGATTAAGATAAAGGAAAAATAAAATTTAAAAAAATTAAAAAAACGTTTTTTTTGGAATAAAAAGAAATAATTTTAAAAAAATTAAATTTTTTTTAAATTTAAAAAAAAATTAAAGTAAAGAAAATTGAAAAAAAATTTAGATTTAAATTTTTTTAAATTTTAAAAATATAAACAAAATTAAAAAATTTTTTGTAAAAAATTTTTTGTAAAAAATTAAAAAAAATTTTAAATTTTAAAAAAAAATTATAAAAAAAATTTATAAATTAAACAAAAATTTAAAAAAAATTAAATAAAAAATATAAAAAAAATTTTAAAAAAATTTTAAAAAATTTTCAAAAAATTTTCAAAAATTTTCAAAAAAAATTTAAAAAATTAAAAAAAATTAAAAAAGTTAAATAAAAATATAAAAAAAAATTTAAAAAAAATTTTAAATTTTAAAAAATTAAATAAAATTTTTTTTAAAAAATTGAAAAAAAATTAAAAAATTTTAAAAAATTTTCAAAAAATTTTTAAATTTAAAAAAAAAATTATAAAAAAATTAAAAAAAATAAATAAAAATTTAAAAAAAAATTTTAAAAATATTAAAAAATTTTCAAAAAAGTTTTAAATTTCAAAAAAATTTATAAAAAAATTTAAAAAATTAAATAAAAATTTAAAAAAAATTAAATAAAAAATATAAAAAAATTTAAAAAAAATTTTTAAAAATTTTCAAAAAATTAAAAAAAAAATTTTAAAAAATTTTAAAAATTTAAAAAAAATAAGAAAATTTAAAAAAATTTAAAATTTAAAAAAATTAAAAAAGTAAAATAAAAGAAAAATAAAAATTTAAAAAAATAAATAAATTAAAAATTTTTTTCTAAAAATTTAAAAAAAATTAAAAATTTAAAGATTAAAATAAAGGAAAAATAAAATTTAAAAAAATTAAAAAACGTTTTTCTGGAATAAAAAGAAATAATTTTAAAAAAATTAAATTTTTTTTAAATTTAAAAAAAATTAAAGTAAAGAAAATTGAAAAAAAAATTAGATTTAAAATTTTTTTTAAATTTTAAAATATAAACAAAATTAAAAAATGTTTTGTAAAAAATTAAACAAAAAATTAAAAAAAATTTTAAATTTAAAAAAAATTATAAAAAAATTTAAAAATTAAATAAAAATTTAAAAAAATTAAATAAAAAATATAAAAAAATTTTAAAAAAAATTTTTAAAAAATTTCAAAAAATTTTAAAAAATTTTCA
The DNA here is from genome assembly GCF_050908995.1 of Andrena cerasifolii. Lineage (NCBI taxonomy): Eukaryota > Metazoa > Arthropoda > Insecta > Hymenoptera > Andrenidae > Andrena > Andrena cerasifolii. The sequence continues at coordinate 8,543 of NW_027486956.1, read as the reverse complement.
AAAAAATTTTAAATTTAAAAAAAATTTATAAAAAAATTAAATAAAAAATATAAAAAAATTTAAAAAAAAATTTTAAAAAATTTTCAAAAAATTTTAAAAAATTTACAAAAAATTTTAAAAAATTTTCAAAAAAATTTAAAAAAAATTTTAAAAAATTAAAAAAGTTAAAAAAATATAAAATTATAAGAAAATTAAAAAAAAACATTCAAAATTTTAAAAAATTAAAAAAGTAAAATTAAAGAATAATAAAAATTTTAAAAAAATTTAAAAATTGTTGAAAAATTAAAACAAATTTTTTAAAAAATATAAAAAAATTTACAAATTTTCAAAAAAAATTTTAAAAATTTTTAAATTTTTTTTTAAAAAAATAAAAAAATCAAAGTAAAAAAATTTTAAAATATAAAAAAAATTAAAATAAAAAAAAATATACAAAAATTTAAAAGAAAAATAAAAGAAATTAAAAAAAAATAAACAAATAAAAATTAAAAAAAATAATAATTTAAAACAAAAATAAATAATTTTTTTTACAATTAAAATAAAATAAAAAATAAAGAAATTTTTTTTAAATTTAAAAAATATAAAAAAATTAAAAAAAATTTTAAAAAATTTTCAAAAAATTTTCAAATTTTTAAAAAAAAAAATAAAAAAAGTAAAAAATTTTAAAATATAATAAAAATTTTAAATAAAAAAATATATATAAAAATTTTCAAAAAATTTAAAAAAATTTTTAAAAAATTTAAAGAAAATTAAAAAAAAATTAAAAAAGTTAAAAAAAAATAAAAAATTATAAGAAAAATAAAAAAACATTCAAAATTTAAAAAAATTAAAAAAGTAAAATAAAAGAATAATAAAAATTTTAAAAAAATTTAAAAATTGTTGAAAAATTAAAACAAATTTTTTAAAAAATATAAAAAATTTACAAATTTTCAAAAAAATTTTAAAAAATTTTTTAAATTTTTTTTATAAAAATAAAAAAAATCAATGTAAAAAAATTTTAAAATATAAAAAAAATTTAAAATAAAAAAAAATATACAAAAATTTAAAAGAAAAATAAAAGAAATTAAAAAAAATAAACAATTAAAAATTAAAAAAAATAATAATTTAAAACAAAAATAAATAAAATTTTTGTTAAAATTAAAAAAAAATAAAAAATAAAGAAATTTTTTTAAAATAAAAAAATATAAAAAAATTTTAAAAAAATTTGTAAAAAAATAAAAAAAAATTAAAAAAGTTAAATAAAAATATAAAAAAAATTTTAAAAAAATTTTTTAATTTTAAAAAATTAAATAAAATTTTTTTTAAAAAATTGAAAAAAAAATTAAAAAATTTAAAAAAAAAATTTAAAAAATTTTAAAAATTTAAAAAAAAAATTTAAAAAATTTTAAAAATTTAAAAAAAATTATAAGAAAATTAAAAAAAATTTAAAATTTAAAAAATTAAAAAAGTAAAATAAAAGAAAAATAAAAATTAAAAAGAAATTTAAAAAATTGTTAAAAAATTAAAACAATTTTTTAAAAAAAAATTTTAAAAAATTTAAAAATAAAAATAAAAAAAAATAAATTAAAAAATTTCAAATAATGTGAAAAAAAAATTTAAACTTTTAAAAAAATTTTAAAAATTTTAAAAAAATTTTAAAAAATTAAAAAAATTTTAAAAAAAATTTAAAAAATTAAAAAAATTTTAAAATTAAATAAAAATTTCAAAAAAATTTTTAAAAAATTTAAAAATTTAAAAAAAATTTTTAAAAAATTTAAAAATTTAAAAAAAATAAAAAAATTATAAGAAAATTAAAAAAAAACATTTAAAATTTAAAAAAATTAAAAAAGTAAAATAAAAAAAAAATAAAAATTTAAAAAAAATTTAAAAATTGTTAAAAATATAAAAAAAAATTTAAAAAATTTTAAAAATTTTAAAAAATAAGAAAATTAAACAAAAATTAAAATTTAAAAAAAGTAAAATAAGAGAAAAATAAAAATTTAAAAAAAATAAATAAATTAAAAATTTTTTTCTAAAAATTTAAAAAAAAATTAAAAATTTGAAGATTAAAATATAGGAAAAATAAAATTTAAAAAAATTAAACAAACGTTTTTTGAAATAAAAAGAAATAATTTTTAAAAAATTAATTTTTTTTAAATTTAAAAAAAATTAAAGTAAAGAAAATTAAAAAAAAATTTAGATTTAAAATTTTTTTTTTAAATTTTAAAAATATAAACAAAATTAAAAAATTTTTTGTAAAAAATTAAAAAAAAATTAAAAAAAAATTTATAAAAAAATTAAAAAAATTAAATACAAATTTAAAAAAAATTAAATAAAAAATATAAAAAAAATTTTAAAAAAATTTAAAAAAATTTTCAAAAAAATTTTAAAAAAATTTCAAAAAAATTTTAAATTTAAAAAAAAATTATAAAAAAATTTAAAAATATTAAAAAATTTTCAAAAAATTTTTAAATTTCAAAAAAAAAAATTTAAAAAATTAAATAAAATTTAAAAAAAAATTAAATAAAAAATATAAAAAAATTAAAAAAAATTTTAAAAAAATTTTCAAAAAATTTAAAAAAATTTTCAAAAAATTTAAAAAAATTTTAAAAAATTTTCAATTTTTTTTTTAAAAATTAAAAAAATAAAAAAAATTAAATAAAAATTTTAAAAAAAATTTAAAGAATTAAAAAAAATATTTTCAAAAAAATTTATAAAAAAATTTTAAAAATTAAATAAAAATTTAAAAAAAAATTAAATAAAAAATATAAAAAAATTAAAAAAAAATTTTAAAAAAATTTCAAAAAATTTAAAAAAATTTAAAAAAATTTTCAATTTTTCTTTGAAAAAAATTAAAAAAATAAAAAAAATTAAATAAAAATTTTTAAAAAAATTTAAAGAATTAAAAAAAAATTTTCAAAAAAATTTTAAAAAAATTTCAAATTTTTTTTTAAAAAAATTAAAAAAAAATAAAAAAAGTTAAATAAAAATTTAAAAAAAAAATACAAAATTGTTAAAAAATTAAAACAATTTTTTAAAAAAAATTTTTAAACAATTTAAAAAAAAAAATAAAAAAATAAATTAAAAAATTTCAAATAATTTGAAAAAGAAATTTAAACTTTTAAAAAAATTTTAAAAACTTTAAAAAAATTTAAAAAAAATTAAAAAATTTTTTAAAATTAAATAAAAATTTCAAAAAAAAATTAAAAAAATTAAAAAATTTAAAAAAAATAAAAAAATTATAAGAAAATTAAAAAAAAACATTTAAAATTTAAAAAAATTACAAAAGTAAAATAAAAGAAAAAAAAATTTAAAAATTGTTAAAAATTTTAAAAAAAATTTTAAAAATTTAAAAAATTTAAAAAAAATAAGAAAATTTAAAAAAAAATTTAAAATTTAAAAAAAATAAAAAAGTAAAATAAAAGAAAAATAAAAATTTTAAAAAAATAAATAAATTAAAAATTTTTTTCCAAAAATTTAAAAAAAAATTAAAAATTTAAAGATTAAAATATAGGAAAAATAAAATTTAAAAAAATTAAAAAAACGTTTTTTGAAATAAAAAGAAATAATTTTAAAAAAATTAATTTTTAAATTTAAAAAAAAATTAAAGTAAAGAAAATTTTAAAAAAAATTTAGATTTAAAAAATTTTTTTTTTAAATTTTAAAAATATAAACAAAATTAAAAAAATTTTTGTAAAAAATTAAAAAAAATTAAAAAAAATTAAATAAAAATTTTAAAAAAATTTAAAGAATTAAAAAAAATATTTTCAAAAAAATTTTTAAAAAATTCCAAATTTTTTTTTAAAAAATTAAAAAAAAATAAAAAAGTTAAATAAAAATTTAAAAAAAATTAAAAAATTGTTAAAAAATTAAAACAATTTTTTAAAAAAAAATTTTAAAAAATTTAAAAAAAAAATAAAAAAAATAAATTAAAAAAATTTCAAATAATTTGAAAAAAAAATTTAAACTTTTAAAAAAATTTTAAAAATTTTAAAAAAATTTTAAAAATTTTTCAAAAAATTTTAAAAAATTTTCAAAAAAAATTTAAAGAAAATTAAAAAAAAATTAAAAAAGTTAAAAAAAATAAAAAATTATAAGAAAATTAAAAAAAACATTCAAAATTTAAAAAAATTAAAAAAGTAAAATAAAAGAATAATAAAAATTTTAAAAAAATTTAAAAATTGTTGAAAAATTAAAACAAATTTTTTAAAAAATATAAAAAATTTACAAATTTTCAAAAAAAATTTAAAAATTTTTTTAAATTTTTTTTATAAAAATAAAAAAAAATCAATGTAAAAAAATTTTAAAATATAAAAAAAATTTAAAATAAAAAAAAATATACAAAAATTTAAAAGAAAAATAAAAGAAATTAAAAAAAATAAACAATTAAAAATTAAAAAAAATAATAATTTAAAACAAAAATAAATAAAATTTTTGTTAAAATAAAAAAAAAATAAAAAATAAAGAAATTTTTTTAAAATAAAAAAATATAAAAAAATTTAAAAAAAATTTGTAAAAAAATAAAAAAAAATTAAAAAAGTTAAATAAAAATATAAAAAAAATTTTAAAAAATTTTTAAATTTTAAAAAATTAAATAAAATTTTTTTTAAAAAATTGAAAAAAAAATTAAAAAATTTAAAAAAAATATTTAAAAAATTTTAAAAATTTAAAAAAAATTATAAGAAAATTAAAAAAAAATTTAAATTTAAAAAAATTAAAAAAGTAAAATAAAACAAAAATAAAAATTAAAAAATTTTTTTTAAAAATTGTTAAATAATTAAAACAATTTTTTTAAGAAAAAATTTTTAAAAAAATTTTTAAAAAATTTAAAAAATTTTAAGTAATTTGAAAAAAATTTAAATTTTTTTTAAAAAATTGAAAAAAAATTAAATATAAAAAAAATTTTAAAAAATTTTTTAATTTTAAAAAATTAAATAAAAAATTTTTAAAAAAATTGAAAAAAATTAAAAATTTTAAAAAAATTTTAAAAATTTAAAAAATTAAAAAAAAATTATAAGAAAATTAAAAAAAATTTAAAATTTAAAAAATTAAAAAAGTAAAATAAAAGAAAAATAAAAATTAAAAAGAAATTTAAAAAATTGTTAAAAAATTAAAACAATTTTTTAAAAAAAAATTTTAAAAAATTTAAAAATAAAAATAAAAAAAAATAAATTAAAAAATTTCAAATAATGTGAAAAAAAAATTTAAACTTTTAAAAAATTTTAAAAATTTTAAAAAAATTTTAAAAAATTAAAAAAATTTTAAAATTAAATAAAAATTTCAAAAAAATTTTTAAAAAATTTAAAAATTTAAAAAAATAAAAAAATTATAAGAAAATTAAAAAAAAACATTTAAAATTTTAAAAAATTAAAAAAGTAAAATAAAAGAAAAATAAAAATTTAAAAAAAATTTAAAAATTGTTAAAAATATAAAAAAAATTTTAAAAAATTTAAAAAATTTAAAAAAAATAAGAAAATTAAACAAAAATTAAAATTTAAAAAAAAGTAAAATAAGAGAAAAATAAAAATTTAAAAAAAATAAATAAATTAAAAATTTTTTCTAAAAATTTAAAAAAAAATTAAAAATTTGAAGATTAAAATATAGGAAAAATAAAATTTAAAAAAATTAAAAAAACGTTTTTTGAAATAAAAAGAAATAATTTTTAAAAAATTAATTTTTTTTAAATTTAAAAAAAAATTAAAGTAAAGAAAATTTAAAAAAAATTTAGATTTAAAAATTTTTTTTTTAAATTTTAAAAATATAAACAAAATTAAAAAATTTTTTGTAAAAAATTAAAAAAAAATTAAAAAAAAATTTATAAAAAAATTTAAAAAATTAAATACAAATTTAAAAAAAATTAAATAAAAAATATAAAAAAAATTTAAAAAAAATTTAAAAAAATTTTCAAAAAAATTTTAAAAAAATTTCAAAAAAATTTTAAATTTAAAAAAAAATTATAAAAAAATTTAAAAATATTAAAAAATTTTCAAAAAATTTTTAAATTTCAAAAAAATTTAGAAAAACATTTAAAAAATTAAATAAAATTTAAAAAAAAATTAAATAAAAAATATAAAAAAATTTTAAAAAAATTTAAAAAAATTTTCAAAAAATTTAAAAAAATTTTAAAAAATTTTCAATTTTTTTTTTAAAAAATTAAAAAAATAAAAAAAAATTAAATAAAAATTTTAAAAAAAATTTAAAGAATTAAAAAAAATATTTTCAAAAAAATTTATAAAAAAATTTAAAAAATTAAATAAAATTTAAAAAAAATTAAATAAAAAATATAAAAAAATTAAAAAAAAATTTTTAAAAAATTTCAAAAAATTTAAAAAAATTTAAAAAAATTTTCAATTTTTCTTTGAAAAAAATTAAAAAAATAAAAAAAATTAAATAAAAATTTTAAAAAAAATTTAAAGAATTAAAAAAAATATTTTCAAAAAAATTTTAAAAAAATTTCAAAATTTTTTTTAAAAAAATTAAAAAAAAATAAAAAAAGTTAAATAAAAATTTAAAAAAAAAATACAAAATTGTTAAAAAATTAAAACAATTTTTTAAAAAAATTTTTTAAAAAATTTAAAAAAAAAATAAAAAAATAAATTAAAAAATTTCAAATAATTTGAAAAAGAAATTTAAACTTTTAAAAAAATTATAAAAATTTTAAAAAAATTTTAAAAAATTAAAAAAATTTTTAAAATTAAATAAAAATTTCAAAAAAAAATTTAAAAAATTAAAAAATTTAAAAAAAATAAAAAAATTATAAGAAAATTAAAAAAAACATTTAAAATTTAAAAAAATTACAAAAGTAAAATAAAAGAAAAATAAAAATTTAAAAATTGTTAAAAATTTAAAAAAAAATTTTTAAAATTTAAAAAATTTAAAAAATTTAAAAAAAAATTATAAGAAAATTTAAAAAAAAAATTTAAAATTTAAAAAAAATAAAAAATTAAAATAAAAGAAAAATAAAAATTAAAAAAAAAATTTTTAAATTGTTAAAAAATTAAAACAATTTTTTTAAGAAAAAATTTTTAAAAAAATTTTAAAAAAATTAAAAATTTTTTAAATAATTTGAAAAAAATTTTAATTTTTTTTTAAAAAATTGAAAAAAAAATTAAATATAAAAAAAATTTTTAAAAAATTTTTAAATTTTAAAAATTAAATAAAAAATTTTAAAAAATTTTTAAAAATTTAAAAAATTTAAAAAAAAAATTATAAGAAAATTAAAAAAAAACATTTAAAATTTAAAAAAATTACAAAAGTAAAATAAAAGAAAAATAAAATTTTAAAAATTGTTAAAAATTTAAAAAAAAAAATTTAAAATTTAAAAAATTTAAAAAAAATAAGAAAATTTAAAAAAAAATTTAAAATTTAAAAAATAAAAAAGTAAAATAAAAGAAAAATAAAAATTTTAAAAAATAAATAAATTAAAAATTTTTTTCCAAAAATTTAAAAAAAAATTAAAAATTTAAAGATTAAAATATAGGAAAAATAAAATTTAAAAAAATTTAAAAAACGTTTTTTGAAATAAAAAGAAATAATTTTAAAAAAATTAATTTTTAAATTTAAAAAAAAATTAAAGTAAAGAAAATTTTAAAAAAAATTTAGATTAAAAAAAATTTTTTTTAAATTTTAAAAATATAAACAAAATTAAAAAAAATTTTGTAAAAAATTAAAAAAAATTAAAAAAAATTAAATAAAAATTTAAAAAAAAATTAAAAAATTGTTAAAAAATTAAAACAATTTTTTAAAAAAAATTTTTAAAAAATTTAAAAAAAAATAAAAAAAATAAAGTAAAAAAATTTCAAATAATTTGAAAAAAAAATTTAAGCTTTTAAAAAAATTTTAAAAATTTTAAAAAATTTTAAAAATTTTCAAAAATTTTCAAAATTAAACAAGAATTTAAAAAAGAATTAAAAAAAATGTAAAAAAAATAAAAAAAAATTTTTTTAAATTTTCAAAAAATTTTAATAAATTTTCAAAAAAAAATTAAAAAATTTTCAAATTTTTTTAAAAAAATTAAAAAAATAAAAAAAGTTAAATAAAAATTTTAAAAAAATTTAAAAAAATTAAAAAAATTTTTTTTTAAATTTTCAAAAAAATTTTAAATTTAAAAAAATTTATTAAAAAATTTAAAAAATTAAACAAGAATTTAAAAAAAATTAAATAAAAAATATAAAAAAATTTTAAAAAAATTTTTTAAAAATTTTCAAAAAATTTTAAAAATTTTCAAAAAAATTTAAAAATTTTCAAATTTTTTTTGAAAAAATTAAAAAATAAAAAAATTAAATAAAAATTTTAAAAAAAATTTAAAGAATTAAAAAAAATATTTTAAAAAAATTTCAATTTTTTTTAAAAAATTAAAAAAAAATAAAAAAGTTAAATAAAAATTTAAAAAAAATTACAAAATTGTTAAAAAATTAAAACAATTTTTTAAAAAAAATTTAAAAAAATGTAAAAAAAAAATAAAAAAATAAATTAAAAAAATTTCAAATAATTTGAAAAAAAATTTAAACTTTTAAAAAAAATTTTTAAATTTTAAAAAATTTTAAAAATTTAAAAAATTAAAAAAT